>NC_142005.1:638000-797500 GCF_049901715.1 Pseudonaja textilis
ATCACAGCATTCTACCATTAAGTAGAAAGTTACTCTATAGACATTAGCTGTCTTGAAAAATATATGTTATCCTGGTGTAAACTTATTTCCGTATGCATTTACTCATTGTTGAACATATGCCTGCAATCAATTGCATCCTCCTATATCAAGTATATGGTCCTGTTATATAAATCCTTCATGAATCCTTCCAGAAATGCCACCCCTATTTCTCCCAGGAATTGGCACCTAACTATACCTCCAACTGCCAAGGCAATTTGCAAACACACCTTTAACCTATGGTGTTAACAAAAGGCCAACATGACCAGAGATCTACAAAGTAATTAGAGAATCAAGAACAAAGGTTTTTGCGTGTATAAGAAGGGCAGGACATCTTTCTGTATTTTGTAGAATTTTCCTCCCATGTCTCTTGTGATGTGCTAGGAATTTCTTACCCAGAACTTGTAAATTTGATCAAACATAAAGTCTGCTTTCTTTGATTTGCACGCCTCCATTTAAGTCTTTGTTTTGGTTCATTTTTGGCTTAAGCGTACTGCCAGACCTTACACCATCTAACCATGTTCTGACACTCACTATGTGTAAGGACCAGACGCTTCCCCCCGCACCCATCAGACGATAAGAATGGACTTTCAAAAACTGGGTATTTCAACAGCAATTCTTTATTGAAGGGGAAGAAAGCGAGTCAACATTCAAAGCAGGGTCTGGTATTGTTTTGACCCAAACCCTTTTCCAATAAAACAAACATGAATCAAAGGGAAGAGAAACCTTTTAATGATTCTTACAAATTCCCGGTTAAAAGGCTGCTGCAAACTAATTAATTTTGATAAGCATGAGCCTCATCAAAACTGCGAGGCTGCCAAGAATAACATAAGGTTACCTAGAGATATTTTGCAACACAAGAATCTTCAAATACCAACTTAAGATACTGTAATGTCCACGAGGCTGAGTTTCAAAATGTCTTTGCATTCTGCAAAGAACGTTCACTTCACAGCTGGCTTTTATCTTCTTGAAGGAGGGGCCGTTACCTTGCAGCCTTACTCCCGAGTCGCCCATGCTGTTGCAACTGCTCTTGCCTGTGAGCAACCCTGCACGCACACGCACTTGACACAGGCTCCTCGGGAACCTCCTCATCGCTGTTGCCAGCCCCCACAATCTCTGAAGCCAGCAGTCCACTCCCTAATGGTCCTGGCCCCTCATCTGGCTAACCACAACATGCAGCTCAGATAAAGGGAGTTAGAATCCCTCCCTCTTAGTTTGATGTGGATTTCGCCAATACGCAGAAGCAAACATGTTATTTTCTCCCCGCCTCTGAGAACGTAGCTAAGAAGAGATTCCCAGAAAGTTTCTTTCAGAATTGAAATTTATATGGCCCCTTCTCCGCTTTTGCCATCTCTCCAAGAGGTGAGAAGTTTCCAGGCATCTGGGGTGCCAGGCAATGGTTGTAAATCATAAAACAGTCTAGAATCCACACTATATCAGACATTAATACAACTGAGTGAGTCCAGAAGTATTTTACAAGAAGAGTACTACACTCCTCTGTTCGCAACAGAATACCCTACACCACCAGACTAGAGTTGCTAGGCTTAGACAACCTTGAACTACGCCGTCTAAGATTGGACTTAAGCATAGCACATAAAATTATCTTGTTACAATGCCTTACCAGTTAATGAATATTTCAACTTTAACCACAACAACACAAGAGCACGCAGCAGATATAAACTTAATGTAAACCACTCCAAACTTGATTGCTGGAAGTACGACTTCAGCCACCGAGTGGTCAATGTCTGGAACTCGCTACCTGCCTCTGTTATCACCTGCTCAAACCCCCACTCCTTTCCCCTCAAACTAACCTCTATTGACCTCACCCCATTCCTAAGAGGTCTGTAAGGGGCGTGCATAAGTGCACCATCGTGCCTACCTTCCCTGTCCTATTGTCCCCAATTATTTGTACCTATTTCATGTACTTATACTCATGTTTATTCTTTTTTTAAAAAAAATAAATTTATTTATTCAACGTTTTAACACTTAAAAACAAATATCCGCACTTTACGACGTTACTATAGCAGTATTTACAGTGTAAATATCTTCTATTAATGTGTTATACATCTCTGTATTTGATTCTTCGTCATTCTAGGCATTTTATACATATATACATTTTTATTTACATTTATTTACACAAAAACCTTATGGTTTTATAGTTTTATCATATTACATAGATCATTTGATGCCTTTGCGTCTTATTCTTATCCATTCGTACAAAACATCCTATATTTTATAATATTCTCCTTCTTTAGCCTTCAATAATTTTGTTAATCTATCTACCTCTGCGCATTGATATACCTTATTAATAATTGTGGCTTACTCATGTTTATTCTTATATCTATTATATTGTAAGCATTTTGACAAATCAAATAAATAAATAAAAACAGATTTAGTACAAGAGTTAGGATATTCAGATTACCTCTAAAAGAATTACTTGTGTCAAACCGCCCCCCGCTTCTTCTTCCATTGAAGAATGGCAGATACACGGGTCCCAGCTGATCGGTGGGGCTTCACAGGAGAATGGAGCTGGAAAGCAGGTTAGTGGGGAGGGGAGAGAATGGGATTTTTCAGTATACTTCCCCTGCCATACCATGCCATGCCCAACAAAGCATGCCCAACAAAGCATGCCCACAGAACCGGTAGTAAAAAATTTTGAATTCCACCATTGCTTCCCTCCCTCCCTTTCAACCTATCTCCCCTTCCTTCCTTCCTTCCTTCCTTCCTTCCTTCCTTCCTTCCTTCCTTCCTTCCTTCCTTCCTGACTTACTTATTTCCTTCTCTCCCTCCCTCCAATACCCCAGAAGGTTTCCTGGTAATTATCCCTAACTGGCAAGACATATTCATTGGCGTAATGGTAAGCCAATTAGAGTAGACTATAGGAAACAGTATTCCGTTAAGAATTGCTAATTGTAGTTACTGAAAAGAAAACGGACAAACACATGCAGTCACCACAGCTAAAGTTTCCAGAAGTTTGGAAAAGGACCAAATTGCGTCACCTTTCAGCATCTGGCAGCTGTTGCATTTCCAACCAAGGATGCTTCAGGGGTCTCTGATGGCCTCTCTTCCCCCCAGGTGGGACAGTCAGGGGTTAAAGAAGACCACATGGGGGGGAAGCAAAAGCCCAGGGCAAGCCCCTATTGCCCCCTCCCCCGCCCCTTGGACAAAACAAAGTTTAGCAAGATGGATTCTGGGATGACCATTGTGTCATTTGTGCTGTGGGTGTCAAAACCTGAAGGTTGGGTGGGATTTGGACAAGAAAAGGACACAAGCCGGAAACATTGTGATGATACCTTTATTAAGATTAATTACCAGAATTAACAAAATACGGATTCTTCTCAAGGATGAAAATGATGGGAAAGAGGAGAAGTGCAAGGGAAGGTCTCCTTGCAGGTCAAGGAACAATTTCAGGAACTCAGGAGATGCGAATTTGGGCTTAAGCAAACGGCCTCATTCTTGAGTTGTGTCAGAAGAAGCAAAGCTTGCTGTGAACCCAGCTTGCACACCAGAGGTTCCTCGGCTGATGGACACCCTCAGCATCCTTAGCCTGAGCAGAAGAGGCTCTTCGGAGGCCCAGATCAGAGGCAGTCTGTGAATCCCAACTGCCATTTGGATGGCGGAGAGCAGGGTATAATTCTAAAGTAGCAGCTGGGCTCCTGGAAGGGAATGAAAGAGAAAAACCAAGTTGGAAGGGACCTTGGAGGTTGTCTAGTCCAACCCTTTGTGATGACCAGGGGCTTGGCATGAAAGCCACACAGCTAGAGAACCAGTCCAACTTCCCCTTATTGTTCCAACTTTGCCCCCAAACCGTTCCCACAGTCACTGCCAGACCTTGAGCCAGGCTCTCCCACCCGCCTGCAGAAGCCTCTGGCTGCACATGGTCCAGGGAGCAAGATTAGCCCCCTTCAGCAACCAGGGCCAGCAGCCACAACTTCTGGTGGCCGCTGTTCCATTGGTTAATTGTTCTCACTGTCAGGAAATTTCTCCTTAATTCCAGGTTGCTTCTCTCCTTGGTCAGTTTCCATCCATTGTTTCTTGTTCTGCCTTCCGGTGCTTTGGAAAACAAGTTGACCCCCTCCTCTTTGTAACAGCCCGCCAAATATTGGGAAACTGCTATCCTGTCTCTCCTGGTCTTTCTTGTCGTTAAACTAGAGATACCCAATTCCTGCAACCATTCTTTCTATGTTTTAATCTCCAGCTCCCTAATCCTTTTTTTGTTTGTTCTTCTCTGCACTTTTTCTAGAGTCTCAATATCTTTTTTATATCGTGGCAACCAAAACTGGATTTAGTATTCCAAGGGTGGTCTTGTCAAGGCATTATAAAGTGATACTACTACTTCATGTGTTTCCATCTGTTCAGTGGTGGGATTCCAATTTTTTTACTACCAGTTCTGTGACTGTGGCTTGGTGGACATGGAAGGGGAAGGATACTGCAAAATCCCCTAACCTGCTTTCCAGCTCTGTTCTCCTGTGCAGGGCAACCAAAGAAGACCCAGCCAATCAGCTGGGACTCAGTGGGAGACAAAGAATAGATGGGTGCGGGGCCAGTCAGAGGCGGTATTGGCCGGTTCTCCAAACTACTCAAAATTTCCACTACTGGTTCTCCAGAACTGGCCAGAACCTGCTGAATAGCACCTCTGCATCCGTTGCTTCTTGTCCTTCCTTCAGGTGCTTTGGAGAAAAGGTTGACCCCCGTTTTCTTTGGGGCAGCCCCTCAAATAGCAAACACCACTATTGTGTCACCCTTCCTGTTTTGAATTGAGATCGTCCCTGGAAATAATTAAAAGCTCCTTTGCAAAAGTGGCTGCTGAGCTCAGACAAGGCAGGTTTTATCCATTAAACCACAAATAGATAATCGGAACTTGGCATCTAATCTCACCTCCTCATTCCCTTGAAGTGGTTTACATTTCTGGATTTCCTTATATTTCATCTTCCTACTCTTTTTACATCTGGTTTTCACAAAGTCCACTGTAAGGCGGTATTCGTCCCGACTATTTGCCTGCATTTAAAAATGAATACATGGTCGTTTAATTAATTAGTAAACATGTTTGGCTTCATCAGCAGTAACCAGGAAAGCATTTTATACCTTCAGAGCAGAAAAAACATCAGTTCAAGAGGAAAGATTTCGTATGAGATTGGAACAGCAGAAATCACGTCGTTTTGTTCCACAATAACAGTCCTTCCCTTAGAACCCCCCCTAAGCTCCCTCCAGCCCCCCACAACCCTTCCATTAAGAGCCCCAGTGACACAGTGGTTAGAGTGCAGCATTGCTGGCTAACTCTGGGAACTGCCAGGCATTCGATCCTGATAGGCTCAAGGGTGACTCAGCCATCCAAGGTCAGTAAAATGAGGACCCAGATTCTGTGGGGCAAGAGGCTGACTCTGCAAACCGCTTAGAGAGGGCTGTAAAGCACTATCAAGTGATATATATGTATTAGTCCTTCGTTCCTTCCTTCCTTCGTTCCTTCCTTCCTTTTAAAATGCAGTATTGCAGGATGATTCTACTCACTGCCAGAAGTTCAATCCTGACCGGCTCCTTCCGAGGTTGATAAAATGAGGACCCAGATCTAAGCATCTAACAAGATGCTGACTATGTAAATCGCTTAGAAACGGCTGCGAAGCACCCTGAAGTGGTATCTAAGTCCAACGCTCTTGGCTACTCCAGGAATCCAACGAGGCTGCCCACCTACCTCCCATCCCAAAAGAAACCTCCCCACTTCCAGACACACACCTGCGACTGCACCTTCGGAACACGCAGCACCTTGAAATAAGTGGTGCTGTCCTTTCTTTCCTGGTTGTATCGCTCCACGACGAAGGCGAGGGCTTTTTTCACCCCACGATCATTGGCAGGTAAGTCAGAAAAATCCTCTGGGATCCACAGGAGCAGCTCCGGGGAGAGCATCAGGAGGACGCCGAGGAGGCCGAGGAGGGAGGGGAGAGGCGGCAGCCGGGAGCTTCCCATGGGGCTGGCGAGAGAGGGTCGCTGGCAGGCGCGGGAGCAGAGCGACCTCCAAGTATCTGCCTTGGATGTGCAAGGAGCCGCAGGGGGCAGAGGCGCTCACCTGCGCGGAGGCCACGCCCATTCTCCAGAAGCTCCACCCTTCGTGGCTGGACCATCTCCGCTGCCCAGGTGCTCGCCGCCTCCGCGCGCTTTGGGTCCCCTTCGGCCCAATTCTTCCCACTAGTTGAGGTTAGGGCTGAGGTTGGGCACAGTCAAGTTAGTAGTCGTGGTTTGCTACCAAACGTCAGTGGTCCTACTAGTTGTGTATTTCAAGAGCAGAAGACAAGGGTGAGGGGGAATTGGGATGGGGTTGGACTAGATGACCTACAAGGTCCCTTCCAACTCTGTTAATCTGTTAGCCTGGTTGTCTGTTTCCTAAGCATTAGCCAAGGCTACTTTTGACAAGTGGATAATGAGGGTTTGGGGAGCCCCAGGATTGTCACCCCCCCCCATGTCCCTCCACCCATGGAGAGTTTACAGCCCACGGGCATCTTGGCATCTTTCTGCATAGATGTGTGTGGGAAATGGAGCTTGAAAGGTGGAGGGAAATCTAAAGGAGAGGATCCGTGGACACAGTGTCAGCAAGGGAAGGAGGAGTTAGAAGAAACACTATTAAGAATTGCTAATTGTAGTTACCGAAAAGAAAACGGACAAACACATGCGGCCACCACAGCTAAAGTTTCCAGAAGTTTGGAAAAGGACCAAATTGCTTCACCATTCAGCATCTGGCAGCTGTTGCATTTCCAACCAAGGATGCTTCAGGGGTCTCTGATGGCCTCTCTTCCCCCCAGGTGGGACAGTCAGGGGTTAAACAAAGACCGCAATTAGGGAGGGGCAAAGCAAAAGCCCAGGGCAGACCCCCATTCCCCCTCCTTGGACAAAGCAAAGTCTTTCTAGTGAGGTGGTTTCTGGGAAAAGCCATCGTGTCCTTGTTCTGTGGGTGTCAAATCCTGAAGGTTGGGAGGGATTTGGATGAGAAAAGGATACAAGCCGGAAACATCATGCTGATAGCTTTACTGAGATTAATTAACTGAATTAGCAAAATACGGATTCTTCTCAAAGGTGAAAATGATAGAAAAGAGGAGAAGTACAAGAAAAGGTCTCCTTGCAGGTCAAGGAACAATTTCAGGAATTCAGGAGATGTGAATTTGGGTTTAAGCAAAGGGTCCCATTTGTTGTATCAGAAGAAGCAAAGCTTGCTGTGAACCCAGCTTGCACACCAGATGTCAGATCCGTGTATCTCTCATTTCTTCAATGGAAGAAGAAAAGGCGGGGGAGACTGATAAAGAAATCCTTTTTTGATGTAACCTGAATATATTTAATCTTATATCGAATTTGTATAAACTACACATGATACAATGGAGGGACGAAAACCAGATGCCCGGAAATCTATCACTTCTGGAAGACACAGCCGGGGGATGAAGAGACCGTAGTGAGATGTGTCCTGGGAAACTCCGGAAAAGATCGTTCTAAAAAGGGAGTGGGGGGAATTAACATATTGGCTCTTTCTTTTACTAAATACACATCAAGATAAGGGGGGTGGGGCTTAAACTCCCTTATCTATCTCTGCATGCCTGAGAGACCTTAGACGCTGCTTTTAACCCCTACATCAATTGTCTCGTCTCAATAAAGGGTTCTTTTTGATCAGTTTAGTTTTCAGAAGTTCATTCTATTTGATTGAATGGGAAAAGTTCTGTAGCCTGACACCAGAGGTTGCTCAACTGCTAGACACATTCAGCATCCTTAGCCTGAGCAGAAGAGGCTCTTCGGAGGTCCAGATCAGAGGCACCTTCTGAATTCCAAATTCATTTTGAACTGCCCATGGGCGGCTAAAACTCCAAAGTAGCAATGTAGTGGCTGGAAGGGAATGAAAGAGAAAAACAGAGTTGGAAGGGACCTTGGAGATCATCTAGTCCAATCCCTTTGTGATGACCCGGGATGTGGCACAAAAGCCACGCAGCCAGAGAACCGGTCCAACTTCCCCTTATTGTTCCAACTGTGCCCCCAAACCGTTCCCACAGTCACTGCAGTCCTTGAGCCAGGCTCTCCCACCCGCCTGCAGAGGCCTCTGGCTGCACATGGTCCACGGAGCAAGATTAGCCCCCTTCAGCAACCAGGGCCAGCAGGCCAAGAAGCCAGGTTAGCCCCCCCCACCAGCAAACAGGGCTTCAGAGCTTCAGAAAAGCAGGCAACCCCTCCACAAAACCGATCACAGCAAACTCCAGGCTTTGGCAATTTCACACCAGGCTCCCCCTTGTTCCCAAGAAATGCCCCCCACCAGCACCTCCTCATCTCTCCATCCCCAGGTGTGCCTTGTGAAAGGGGCGGGGCCGGGGCTGGGTTGGTCCCTCCTTCTCTCCTCCCTCCGACTTCTGGGATCAGGAGCGGGTGAGTCTTGCCGGTCCCCTGAGCTTTCCCTCCTTCAGGCAAGCCTTGCCCGGACTGACTCTGCCCTTCCCCGTTTCCCCAGGGCCAAAGGAGCCAAAGTGGGGAGGACGCCCTGGTTCAAGTAAGAGACCCTGTAGCACTCCAGACAAATGGCTGCCCAGTCTCTTCTGGAAACCGCCCAGTGATGGAGCCCCCACAAATTCTGGTGACTGGTGAATTGCTCTCACTATTAGGAAAGTTCTCCTTCCTTCCAGGTTGCTTCTCTCCTTGATTCGCCAAAACTGGATCCAGTATTGCAAGGGTGGTCTTGTCAAGGCATTAGAAAGTGGTACTACTATTTCATGTATTTCCATCTGTTGCTTCTTCTCCTTCCTGCAGGTGCTTTGGAGAAAAGGTTGACCCCCGTTTTCTTTGGGGCAGCCCCTCAAATAGCAAACACCGCTATCGTGTCACCCTTCCTGTTTTGAATTGAGATCGTCCCTGGAAATAATTAAAAGCTCCGTTGCAAAAGTGGCTGCTGAGCTCAGACAAGGCAGGTTTTATCCATTAAGCCACAAATAGATAATCGGAACTTGGCATCCAATCTCACCTCTGGATTCCCTGGAAGTTGCTCACATTCCTGGATCTTCTCATATTTCTTTACCTCACCGATCCTCTTTTTACATGTTGTTTTCACCAACTCCACCCATACTTGGAATTCGATCGGTATAATCAACTGGATATAAAAAGGAATACATGGCCTTTTAATTAATTAGAAAACATGTTCGGCTTCATTGGTGGTGAACAGGAAAGCACTTTATGCCTTGAGAGTCGCAAGAACATCAGTTCAAGAGGAAAGATTTCCGTTTCAGATACGAAATCATGTTGCTTTGATCCACGATAAAATTCCTTCCCTTGGAACTTCCAGCCACCCCGCAAACGCGTCCATTAAGAGCCCTGGTGGCGCAGTGGTTAGAGTGCAGCATTGCAGGCTAACTCTGCCAACTGCCAGGAGTTTGATCCTGACCAGCTCAAGGATGACTCAGCCTTCCAAGGAGGGTAAAATGAGGACCCAGATTGTTGGGGTCAAGAGGCTGACTCTGTAAACCGCTTAGAAACGGCTGTGAAGCACCCTGAAGTGGTATCTAAGTCTAACTGCTCTTGGCTACTCCAGGGATCCAACGAGGCTGCCCACCTACCTCCCGCCCCCCAAGAAACCTCCCCACTTCCAGACACACACCTGCACCTTGATGCCCTGAATACGCAACAGCTTGAAATAGTTGGCACTGTCCTCTCTCTCCTGGTTGTATCGCTCCACGGTGAAGGCGAGGACTTTCTGCACCTCTGGATCATCGACGGGCACGTCGTAAAGAGGCACGGCGTTTACCGTTAGCAGCTCCATCAGGAGGGTGCAGAAGAGGCCGAGGAGGGAGGGGAGAGGCAGCCAGGAGCGTCCCATGGGGCTGGCGAGAGAGGGTCGCTGGCAGGCGCAGAAGCAGAGCGTCCTCCAGGTACCTGCCTTCGATGTGCAAAAAGCAGCAGGCGACAGAGGCGCTCACCTGTGTGGAGGCCACGCCCATTCTCCAGAAGCTCCACCCCCCATGGCTGGACCGTGTCCGCTGCCCAGGTGCTCACCACCTCCGCGCGCTTTGGGTCCCCTTCCTTCGGCCCAATTCTTCCCCCTAGTTGAGGTTAGGGCTGAAGTCGAGGTGGTGGCGGCGAGGGGGGATAGTTGAGTTACTGCTGGTGATCTGCTCCAAAACGTCAGCGCTCCTGCTAGTTGTGTATTTTATAAGAAGCCCAGGCAACCTTCAGCCAGGTGGGCAATAAGGATGCGGGAGACCCCCCCCCCCAGATTGTCGCCCCTCCCCAAAGCCAGGGACGTTACTAAGCTCCTGCTAGTTTTCAAGCAGCTTTCAAGAAGAGACTGGACTGCCCCTCTGTCAGAAATGGTGTAGGGTCTCCTGCTTTGGGGTGGGGGTTGGACTAGATATCCAAGGTCCCTCCCAACTCTGTTAACCACAAGCTGGTTGCGTCTTTCCTAAGCATAAGCCAAGGCTATTTACAGGGATAGTGAGCATTTCCGCAGCCCCAGGATTGTCCTCCCCACACAGCCCTGAAGAGCAAGTCCCACCCCATGGAGAGTTTGCAGCCGGATAGATCTGCGTGGGATATGGAGCTGGGGGGGCGGGGGGGCGAAATCCATGGACACAGTTTAAGCAAGCGAGGGAGGGGTTTCAAGAAACAGTATTAATTCTGCTAAGAATTGTAGTTACCGAAAAGAAAACAGACAAATACATGCAGCCAGCACAACTAATATTCCCAGAAGTTTGGAAAAGGACCAAATTGCTTCACCTTTCAGCATCAGGCAGCTTCTTGCGGTTCCAACCAAGGATGCTTCAGGGGTCTCTGATGGCCTCTCTTCCCCCCCAGGTGGGAAAGCAGAAGCCCAGGGCAGACCCCTATTCCCTCCCCCCCTTGGACACAGCAAAGTCTTTCTAGTGAGATGGTTTCTGGGATGAGCCCTCGTGTCCTTGTGCTGTGGGTGTCAAAACCTGAAGGTTGGGTAGGATTTCTTTGAGAAAAGGACACAAGCCGGAAACATCATGCTGATAGCTTTATTGAGATTAATTAACTGAATTAGCAAAATACGGATTCTTCTCAAGGATGAAAATGATGGGAAAGAGGAGAAGTACAAGAAAAGGTCTCCCTGCAGGTCACGGAACAATTTCAGGAACTCAGGAGATGCGAATTTGGGTTTAAGTAAACGGCCTCATTCTTGAGTTGTGTCAGAAGAAGCAAAGCTTGCCGTGAACCCAGCTTGCACACCAGAGGTTGCTCGGCTGATGGACACCCTCAGCATCCTTAGTCTGAGCAGAAGAGGCTCTTCGGAGGCCCAGATCAGAGGCAGTTTGTGATTTTCAACTTCATTTCAAAAAGCACAGAGTCTGGCACAACTCCAAAGTGGCAGTTGGGTCTCTGGAAGGGAATGAAAGAGAAAAACAGAGTTGGAAGGGACCTTGGAGGTCATCTAGTCCAACCCCTTTTATGATGACCTGGGATGGCACGAAAGCCACGCAGCCAGAGAACCGGTCCAACTTCCCCTTATTGTTCCAACTGTGCCCCCAAACCGTTCCCACAGCCACTGCAGTCCTTGAGCCAGGCTCTCCCACCCGCCTGCAGAAGCCTCTGGCTGCACATGGTCCACGGAGCAAGATTAGCCCCCTTCAGCAACCAGGGCCAGCAGGCCAAGAAGCCAGGTTAGCCCCCCACCAGCAAACAGGGCTTCAGAGCTTCAGAAAAGCAGGCAACCCCCCACAAAACCGATCACAGCAAACCCAGGCTTTGGCAATTTCACACCAGGCTCCCCCTTGTTCCCAAGAAATGCCCCCCACCAGCACCTCCTCATCTCTCCATCCCCAGGTGTGCCTTGTGAAAGGGGGCGGGGCCGGGGGCTGGGTTGGTCCCTCCTTCTCTCCTCCCTCCGACTTCTGGGATCAGGAGCGGGTGAGACTTGCCGGTCCCCTGAGCTTTCCCTCCTTCAGGCAAGCCTTGCCCGGACTGACTCTGCCCTTCCCCCGTTTCCCCAAGGGCCAAAGGAGCCAAAGGGGGGAGGACGCCCTGGTTCAAGCAAGAGACCCTGTAGCACTCCAGCACTCCAGTCTCTTCTGGAAACCCCCCAGTGATGGAGCCCCCACGAATTCTGGTGACTGGTGAATTGCTCTCACTATTAGGAAAGTTCTCCTTCCTTCCAGGTTGCTTCTCTCCTTGATTCGTTTCCATCCCTTGTTTCTTGTTCTGCCCTCGGGTGCTTTGGAAAATAAGGGGACCCCCTCCTCTTTGTGGCAGCCCCCTTCTCTGCACTCTTTTCAGAACCTCAATATCTTTTTTATATGGTGGCAACCAAAACTGGATCCAGTATTGCAAGGGTGGTCTTGTCAAGGCATTATAAAGTGGTACTACTATTTCATGTGTTTCCATCCGTTGCTTCTTCTCCTGCCTTCAGGTGCTTCGGAAAAAAGGTTGACCCCCGTTTTCTTTGGGGCAGCCCCTCAAATAGCAAACACCACTATCACGCCACCCTTCCTCTTTTGAATTGAGATCGTCCCTGGAAATAATTAAAAGCTGCTTTGCAAAAGAGGCTGCTGAGCTCAGACAAGGCAGGTTTTATCCATTAAACCACAAATAGATAATCGGAACTTGGCATCCAATCTCACCTTGTGATTCCCTGGAAGTTGCTCACATTCCTGGATCTTCTCATATTTCTTTACCTCACCGATCTTTTTACACGTTGTTTTCACCAAAATCACTCTAAAATGGTATTCGACCCGACTACCCATCTGCATTTAAAAATGAATACATGGCCTTTTAATTAATTAGAAAACATGTTGGTGGTGAACAGGAAAGCACATTATGCCTTGAGAGCAGCAAGAACATCAGTTCAAGAGGAAAGATTTCCGTATCAGATACGAAAGATTTCCGTATCAGTGGAAATCATGTCATTTTGGGACATTATAACAGTCCTTCCCTTAGAACCCCCCCCCTAAGCTCCCTCCAGCCCCCCCCCCAACCCTTCCATTAAGAGCCCTGGTGGCACAGTGGTTAGAGTGCAGCATTGCTGGCTAACTCTGCGAACTGCCAGGCGTTCGATCCTGATAGGCTCAAGGGTGACTCAGCCATCCAAAGTCAGTAAAATGAGGACCCAGATTCTGCGGGGCAAGAGGCTGACTCTGTAAACCGCTTAGAGACACTGTGAAGCAGGATATAAGTCTTCCTTCCTTCCTTCCTTCCTTCCTTCCTTCCTTCCTTCCTTCTGCATAGAATGCAGTGTTGCAGGATGATTCTGCACACTGCCAGAAGTCAGAGGTGGTATTCAGCAGGTTCTGACCAGTTCTGAAGAACCAGTAGCAGAAGTTTTTAGTAAGAATGGGCAAATACCACCACCTCTGACTGGAGATTTTACAATATCCTTCCCCTGCCACGCCCACCAAGCCACGCCCACAGAACCGGCAGTAAAACCCATTGAATCCCACCACTGCAGAAGTTCAATCCTGACCCGGTCGAGGTTGACCCAACCTTCCTTCCTTCCGAGATTGGTAAAATGAGGACCCAGATCTAAGCATCTAACAAGGTGCTGACTTTGTAAACAGCTTAGAGAGGGCTGTGAAGCACCCTGAAGTGGTATATAAATCTAATTGCTCTTGGCTACTCCAGGGATCCAACGAGGCTGCCCACCTACCTGTTCCCCCCGCCCCCCCCTAAAAAACCTCCCCACTTCCAGACACACACCCGCACCCGGGCCTTCGGAACACGCATGGCCTTGAAATAGTTGGCACTGTCCTTTCTGTTCTGGTTGTACTGCTCCACGGCGGAGGCCAGGGCTTTCTGCACATACGGTTGATTGACGAGCGCGTCGTAAAATTCTTTGGCGTCCATCGCTAGCAGCTCCGGGGAGAGCATCAGGAGGGCGCCGAGGAGGCCGAGGAGGGAGGGGAGAGGCGGCAGCCGGGAGCGCCCCATGGGGCTGGCGAGAGAGGGTCGCTGGCAGGCGCGGGAGCAGAGCGACCTCCAGGTATCTGCCTTGGATGTGCAAGGAGCCGCAGGGGGCAGAGGCGCTCACCTGCGCGGAGGCCACGCCCCCCGTGGCTGGACCATCTCCGCTGCCCAGGTGCTCGCCGCCTCCGCGCGCTTTGGGTCCCCTTCGGCCCAATTCTTCCCCCTAGCTGAAGTTGGGGGAGGGGGAAGGGGCGGGGATAGTTGGGTTGAGTTACTAGTCGCGGTTTGGTACAGGACGTCAGCACTCCTCGTTGTGAAAATATCTACAGGCCCCTCACATCCCGGATATAAACCGTTTCAACTCCTACCCTCAAAACGATACTATAGAGCCTTGCACACCAGAACAACTAGACACAAGGACAGTTTCTTCCCCAATGCCATCCCTCTGCTAAACAATAATTCCTTCAACACTGTCCAACTATTTACAAAGTCTGCACTACTATTACTATTAATCTCCTCATCACTCCTTATGGCCCATCCCCTCCTACTTATAACTGTAACTTTGTGGCTAGTATCCTTACGATTTATATTGACTGTTTCCTAGTATGGTTTGATTGGTTATTGTACCCTTTGACTATTATTAAGTGTTGCACCTGGTAATTCTTGACTACTGACAAAAGTATCTTTTATTTTATGTATACTGAGAGCATTTGCACCAAAACAAACTCCTTGTGTGTCCCATCACACTTGGCTAATAAAGAATTCTCTTCTCTTCTCTTCTCTTCTTGTATTTTCTCAAAATCCAAGGCTACCTATAGCCAGGTGGGCAATGAGGATGAGGGAAACCCACCCACCCCCAGATTGTTGCCGCCTCCCCAAAGCCATGGAGAGGAAACCCTCCCCCACCATGTTACTAAACTCCTGTTAGTTTTCAAGAAGCTTTCGAGAAAAGACTAGACTGCCCATCTGTCAGAAATGGTGTAGGATCTCCTGCTTGGCCAGGTGTTTGTGTGTGTGTGTGTGTGTGTGTGTGTGTGTTGCAGTAGATGACCTATAAGGTCCCTTAATGTGTTAGCCTGGTTGTCTGTTTCCTAAGGATAAGGCAAAGCTACTTTTCATACATGGATAATGAGGAATTCAGGAGCCCCAGGATTGTCGCCCTGGAGAGCAACCCTCCCCTCAATGGAGAGTTTACAGCCGAGGGGTATCTTTCTGCATAGACGTGCGTGGGATATAGAGCTTGAAAAGTGGAGGGAAACCTAAAGGAGAGGATCCGTGAACACAGTTTAAGCAAGTGAGGGAGGGTTTCAGAAAACAGTAGTAATTCCGTTAAGAATTGCTAATTGTAGTTACCGAAAAGAAAACGGACAAACACATGCAGCCACCACAGCTAAAGTTTCCAGAAGTTTGGAAAAGGACCAAATTGCTTCACCATTCAGCATCTGGCAGCTGTTGCATTTCCAACCAAGGATGCTTCAGGGGTCTCTGATGGCCTCTCTTCCCCCCAGGTGGGACAGTCAGGGGTTAAAAAAGACCGCAATTAGGGAGGGGCAAAGCAAAAGCCCAGGGCAGACCCCCATTCCCCCTCCTTGGACAAAGCAAAGTCTTTCTAGCCAGATGGTTTCTGGGAAAAGCCATTGTGTCCTTGTGCTGTGGGTGTCAAATCCTGAAGGTTGGGAGGGATTTGGACGAGAAAAGGACACAAGCCGGAAACATCATGCTGATAGCTTTATTGAGATTAATTAACTGAATTAGCAAAATACGGATTCTTCTCAAAGATGAAAATGATGGGAAAGAGGAGAAGTACAAGAAAAGGTCTCCCTGCAGGTCACGGAACAATTTCAGGAACTCAGGAGATGGGAATTTGGGCTTAAGTAAACGGCCTCATTCTTGAGTTGTGTCAGAAGAAGCAAAGCTTGCTGTGAACCCAGTTTGCACACCAGAGGTTCCTCGGCTGATGGACACCCTCAGCATCCTTAGTCTGAGCAGAAGAGGCTCTTGGGAGGCCCAGATCAGAGGCAGGCTGTGATTTCCAAGTTCATTTTGAACTGCATATGGCCAGCTCTAACTGCAAAGTAGCAGTTGGGTCTCTGGAAAGGAATGAAAGAGAAAAACAGAGTTGGAAGGGACCTTGGAGGTCATCTAGTCTAATGATGGAGCCCCCAAGAATTCTGGTGACTGGTTAATTGTTCTCACTATTAGGAAAGTTCTCCTTCATTCCAGGTTGCTTCTCTCCTTGATTCGCTTCCATCCCTTGTTTCTTGTTCTGCCCTCGGGTGCTTTGGAAAATAAGGGGGCCCCCTCCTCTTTGTGGCAGCCCCCCCAATAATGGAAGACTGCTATCCTGTCTCTCCCAGCCCTTCTTGTCCTTAGACATACCCAATTCCTGCGACCGTTCTTTGTGTGTTCTTGTCTCCAGATCCCTAATCCTCCTTGTTGCTCTTCTCTGCCCCTTTTCTAGAGCCTCGATATCATTTTTATATGGTGGCAACCAAAACTGGATCCAGTATTGCAAGGGGGGTCTTGTCAAGGCATTATAAGGTACTTGTCAGTCTTCAAGATTGCTTTCCTTTGCTTTGCATCTTTTGGCTCTCAAGTAAGGGGGAGGAGGAGGAGGCGGGGGCGTGAAATATTTATGGGGAGCGAGCTGGAGGTTTGAGAGAATAAACTGTATAAATTGTGTGGGGGGGTTCTTGTTCCTGCTTCTTTTACTATGCTATGCGCAAGCGCACCTCTCTATCAAAATAGGCCAAGGTCAACGGACAGAGGCCTCATCACCACGTGAAGAGGCCCCACAGGACATTACATGCAAATTTTAATTGGACGGACAGTTTGAATTCTTGTGGGTGGGAACGTTGCCATCACTTTGTATGTGTGATTTACGCGCTCATTTTCTCAGATTCAGAATTCCTTTGATGCTACCACTTGATTGCCAGTAAAAGATATCTTTTCTCTAATTAACGGAGTCAAAGGGTTTCTTTCTTGGATTTTGAATGGAGCACTAGCTGACAGTACTATTTCATGTGTTTCCATCCGTTGCTTCTTCTCCTGCCTTCAGGTGCTTTGGAGAAAAGGTTGACCCCCGTTTTCCTTGGGGCAGCCCCTCAAATAGCAAACACCGCTATCGCACCACCCTTCCTGTTTTGAATTGAGATCGTCCCTGGAAATAATTAAAAGCTCCTTTGCAAAAGAGGCTGCTGAGCTCAGACAAGGCAGGTTTTATCCATTAAAGCACAAATAGATAATCGGAACTTGGCATCTAATCTCACCTCCGGATTCCCTGGAAGTTGCTTGCATTTCTGGATCTTCTTATATTTCTTTATCTTACCGATCTTCTTTTTACATGTTGTTTTCACCAACTCCACCAACAGATCGTATTGGATCGGTCTAATCATCTGGATATAAAAATGAATACACGGCCTTTTAATTAATTAGAAAACATGTTCGGCT
Source organism: Pseudonaja textilis (assembly GCF_049901715.1). Lineage (NCBI taxonomy): Eukaryota > Metazoa > Chordata > Lepidosauria > Squamata > Elapidae > Pseudonaja > Pseudonaja textilis. The sequence goes on from NC_142005.1 coordinate 655,350, forward strand.
TCATTGGTGGTGAACAGGAAAGCACTTTATGCCTTGACAGCAGCAAGAACATCAGTTCAAGAGGAAAGATTTCCGTATCAGATACGAACAGTAGAAATCATGTCGTATTGATCCACGATAAGAGTCCTTCCCTTAGAAACCTCCCCCCAAACTCCCTCCAGCTCCCCCCACAACCTTTCCATTAAGAGCTGGTGGCACAGTGGTTAGAGTTCGATCCTGACTGGCTCAAGATTGACTCATCCTTCAGTCCTTCCGAGGTGGGTAAAATGAGGACCCTGATTGTTGGGGGTAAGAGGCTGACTCTGTAAACCGCTTATAGACCCTGTGAAGCAGGATATAAGTCTAAGTGTCCTTCCTTCCTTCCTTCCTTCCTTCCTTCCTTCCTTCCTTCCTTCCTTCCTTCCTTCCTTCCTTCCTTCCTTCCTTCTGCTTAGAATGCAGTATTGCAGGCTGACTCTGCCCACTGCCAGTAGTTCAATCCATCCTGGCTCAAGGGTTACTCAGCCTTCCATCCTTCCAAGGTCAGTAACATGAGGACCCAGATCTAAGCATCTAACAAGATGGTGACTTGGTAAACAGCTCAGAGAGGGCTGTGAAGCACCCTGAAGCAGTATCTAAGTCTAACTGCTCTTGGCTACTCCAGGGATCCAACGAGGCTGCCCACCTACCTGCCTCACCCCCTAAGAAACCTCCCTGTCTACAGACACACACCCGCACCATCGTCTTCAGAACGCGCAGCTTCTTGAAATAGTTGGCACTGTCCTCTCTGTCCTGGTTGTATTGCTCCACGGCGAAGGCCAGGGCTTTCTGCACCTCTGGATCATCGACGGGCACGTCGTAAAGATGCATGGCGTTCACCGTTAGCAGCTCCATCAGGAGGGCGCAGAAGAGGCCGAGGAGGGAGGGGAGAGGCAGCCGGGAGCGTCCCATGGGGCTGGCGAGAGAGGGTCGCTGGCAGGCACGGAAGCAGAGCGTCCTCCAGGTATCTGCCTTCGATGTGCAAGAAGCAGCAGGGGACGGAGGTGCTCACCTGTGTGGAGGCCATGCCCATTGTCCAGAAGCCCCACCCCACATGGCTGGACCGTGTCCGCTGCCCAGGTGCTCACCACCTCCGCGCGCTTTGGGTCCCCTTCGGCCCAATTCTTCCCCCTAGTTGAGGTTAGGGCTGAGGTTGGGGAGGGAGGGGGCGTGGGGGGACGGCAGTTACTAGTCGTGGTTTGCTACCAAATGTCAGCGCTCCTGCTAGTTGTGTATTTCCTGAACAGAAGCCAAGGGTGGCGGGAGTTGGGATGGGGTTGGACTAGATGACTTACAAGGTCCCTTCCAGCTCTGTTAATCTATTAGCCTGGTTGTCTGTTTCCTAAGCATTAGCCGAGGCTACCTTTCGCCATGTGGACAACGATGATGTGGGATCTGCCCAAGCCAGGATTGTTGCCCCCTCCCCAAAGCCATTGAAAGGAAGCCTCCCCCGCTCCATGGAGAGTTTACAGCCAAGGGAGTCTTTCGAGCCAGATGGTTTCTGGGAAAAGCCATCGTGTCCTTGTGCTGTGGGTGTCAAATCCTGAAGGTTGGGTGGGATTTGGACGAGAAAAGGACACAAGCCGGAAACATCATGCTGATAGCTTTATTGAGATTAATTACCAGAATTAACAAAATACGGATTCTTCTCAAAGGTGAAAATGATGGGAAAGAGGAGAAGTACAAGAAAAGGTCTCCCTGGAGGTCACGGAACAATTTCAGGAACTCAGGAGATGCGAATTTGGGCTTAAGCAAACGGCCTCATTCTTGAGTCGTGTCAGAAGAAGCAAAGCTTGCTGTGAACCCAGCTTGCACACCAGAGGTTGCTCGGCTGATGGACACCCTCAGCATCCTTAGTCTGAGCAGAAGAGGGTCTTGGGAGGCCCAGATCAGAGGCAGGCTGTGATTTCCAAGTTCATTTTGAACTGCATATGGCCAGCTCTAACTGCAAAGTAGCAGTTGGGTCTCTGGAAAGGAATGAAAGAGAAAAACAGAGTTGGAAGGGACCTTTGAGGTCATCTAGTCCAATGATGGAGCCCCCACGAATTCTGGTGACTGGTTAATTGCTCTCACTATTAGGAAAGTTCTCCTTCCTTCCAGGTTGCTTCTCTCCTTGATTCGCTTCCATCCCTTGTTTCTTGTTCTGCCCTCGGGTGCTTTGGAAAATAAGGGGACCCCCTCCTCTTTGTGGCAGCCCCCCCAATAATGGAAGACTGCTATCCTGTCTCTCCCAGCCCTTCTTGTCCTTAGACATACCCAATTCCTGCGACCGTTCTTTGTATGTTCTTGTCTCCAGATCCCTAATCCTCCTTTCTTGGATTTTGAATGGAGCACTAGCTGACAGTACTATTTCATGTGTTTCCATCCGTTGCTTCTTCTCCTGCCTGCAGGTGCTTTGGAGAAAAGGTTGTCCCCCGTTTTCTTTGGGGCAGCCCCTCAAATAGCAAACACCGCTATCGCGTCACCCTTCCTGTTTTGAATTGAGATCCTCCCTGGAAATAATTAAAAGCTGCTTTGCAAAAGTGGCTGCTGAGCTCAGACAAGGCAGGTTTTATCCATTAAACCACAAATAGATAATCGGAACTTGGCATCCAATCTCACCTCCGGATTCCCTGGAAGTTGCTCACATTCCTGGATCTCCTTATATTTCTTTATCTTACCGATCTTCTTTTTACATGTTGTTTTCACCAACTCCACCAACAGATCGTATTGGATCGGTCTAATCATCTGGATATAAAAATGAATACATGGCCTTTTAATTAATTAGAAAACATGTTCGGCTTCATTGGTGGTGACCAGGAAAGCACTTTATGCCTTGACAGCAGCAAGAACATCAGTTCAAGAGGAAAGATTTCCGTATCAGATACGAACAGTAGAAATCATGTCGTATTGATCCACGATAACAGTCCTTCCCTTAGAAACCTCCCCCCCACAAACTCCCTCCAGCTCCCCCCACAACCTTTCCATTAAGAGCTTGTGGCACAGTGGTTAGAGTTCGATCCTGACTGGCTCAAGATTGACTCATCCTTCCTTCCTTCCTTCCTTCCTTCCTTCCTTCCTCCCTTATTACCTTCTTGGCAGGACTGGGCTTCCTGTCTCAGGAACTTCTCTGGAGCTTTTCCCCCTCCTTTGCCGGTACTTTGCTTGTGTGGAGGGACCATTCAAAGTTACAATGGCACTGAAAAAAGTGACTTATGACCATTTTTCTTTTTTTTTTTAATAATTTTTTTTATTTTTTAATAACAAAATAAACATAAACATACATAACAAAATAAACATAAACATACCACAAAAACATAAAAGATCCTTCTTCATAAATTTACATACAGTGCATCGATTGGTTTACCACTTTTTTTTGTGCATCCATTTCCTAGTCACCAGTATAATTATATTACATAATAGCTCATATTATCAATCAACAATTGTATAACCTAATATCATCACTAAAAAAATAAATAAATCATTTTTAATTTTGTTAATTCATATTTTAACGAGATAACTATAGTTTGCTTAATTTATTTTGCAATAAATCATAAGATCATACCAAATCTACCTTAATAATGTTTTATAAAGATAATATTAAGAAAAAAAAAATTTTTTTATGCTAAATCTGAATATTCTATCATTATGTTTTATTATCTAACCATTGATAAAAAAGATCCCAAACTTCATAAAATTGTTTATCTTCTTGTTCTCTGATGAATATTTTACCCAGAATTTTATATTTATTCCAAACCATACCAATCAGGCTTGGTAAAGATTACTTTGAAGAATTAAATAAAATTGTGTTGAAGTTCATATGGCAAGGTAAGAAAGCCAGAATAAAATTAAAACTCCTGCAAGATGCTAGAATTAGAGGAGGTTTTGGCCTCCCGAATTGGGAGTTGTATTACCAAGCTGCAAATTTAATGTGGGTTAAGGATTGGATAACATTAAGAAAGACTAGATTGTTGACTCTAGAGGGGCATGATTTATTACTGGGATGGCATGCTTTTCTGTGGTATAAGGGAACCAAATCACAGGGCTATTTTAGAAGGCATTATATAAGGGAGTCTTTATGGTTGAATTGGGAGAAAATTAAGAGAAAATGTTATTTGAAAATCCCAGTCTGGTTATCAACTATTGAAGCTTTTTCGTATCCTATAATATATGAGAAGGAACAAACAGTTAGATATGGGGAAATATTGGATGAAAAGAGTGAACTTAAAACAATGCAAAAACTAGAAGAACAAGGCATAAAGATGAATTGGTTTTCATATGCGCAAATACATTCAAGGTATCTTATAGATTCTAAAGTGGAGGATTTTATGATAAATTGACTGATCTAGACAGGATCTTGACAGGTACTGATGAAAAAATGATTAAAAATTATACACTTATTTGTTGGAAATTTTATTAGAGGAGGAACAAGTTAAAAGAAAGCGATGATTGTTTGGGGAAGAATTTTGGATATGGGATTGATTTGGAGAATTGGGAAAAATTGTGTGGTCTCAAAATTATAAAATGACAATGTCAACAGCTTATAAAGAAAACTTGTATAAGATGTTTTACAGGTGGCATTTTCCCCGACAAGAATTGCAAGAATGTTTAAGAACAAATCTGAAAAATGTTGGAAATGTCATCAGATACCTGGCTCATACTACCATATGTGGTGGACTTGTGAGGACGCTAGAAAATATTGGACTAAAATACGCATATGGTTGGAAAAAATGACAAAGACACATATAGACTTGAAACCAGAGATTTTTTTATTGGGAATCTTACCGGATATATATAATAAAAATTTGAAGTATCTGATTGTAAATATATTAACAGCGGCTAGGATTGTATTTGCTAAGAACTGGAAGAGTGAGAAAATTCCATCAGAAGAAGAAATTATTAAGAAAATATTGGATTGTGCTGAAATGAGCAAATTGACATTTGAAATCAGAGAACTTAAGACCATTTTTCACACTTACGACTGTTGTAGCATCCCCACAGTCATGAGAGGCCAGGCGAGGGGATGCGTGCCTCGATGTGAGTTATATTGAGTTGGCCACGCCCAGCCAATAACATGAACACCAAGCCACGCCCACCCAGTCACATGACCACCAAGCCACACTCCCCAACTAAGTCACGCCCACAGAACCAGTTGTTAAAAAATTTGAATCCCACCCCTGAATACCTGTATAGTAACTCTTAAATTTGCAAGCCAAGGACTCCCTTTAGTGGCAATATAGAGGAAATTCAGGGAAAAAAGAAAAGAAAAGCCAAAAGACTGCACGCTAGATTCATTGGGACCTAGAAACCTGGCTGGGAAAAACTAAAAACAGAAAGAAATGAGAAGAAATCCAGAAACAGAAGTGAAAAACCCTAACACACAAATGTTTTGTGGGGCTCCCACTGGTCTGGCTGCATAAATCCAGACCACCACAAGACACAAAGAAAGGAACAGAAAAACCTCCACCTTCCCTTAGGTGTGCACATTTCTTTAGTCTAGAATGATCCAGTAACCCTGAGTCTGCCTTTCTGTTGAAACTCAGCCAAACTTGGTCGGAGCTGTAAGGAAAACCTGGTTTTGCACAGCCAAACCAGTAGGTTTTTTTTTTCCAAAGCAAAGGTCGTGCGTTTCTCTCACCTTCTCTCTCTTTCTTTCCCCAACTTAGCAAAACATCCATTTCATTTCTGACTAAAGATGAAAATAGTTCCAAGTCACATCTAAGGATGGGAAAGAAAGTTGCTTAGATCTCGTAAGGAAGGGGATTGTACGTAATTCTGCCTTTTCAAATTAACACGGCAAACTTCATTCTCATTCAAAGATTTCAATAAGTTGAACTTTAAAAAATAAATATGGACTGAACAAAATAATAGGTAAAAAAATACAGGTATTCCTCGACTTACAACCACAATTGAGCCCCAAAATTTCTGTTGCTAAGCGAGACAGTTCTTAAGTGAATTTTGTCCCATTTTACAACTTTTCCTGCTGGTTGTTAAGTGAATCATTGCAGTTGTTAAGTTAGTGACGTGAGCTCGGGACACTGCAACCGTCGTAAATATGAGTTGGTTGCCAAATAGCTAAATTTTGATGGGGATGCTGCAATGGTTGTAAGTGTGAAAAACAGTCATAAGTCATATTTTTCCAGTGACTTTTGTAATTTTGAATGGTCATTAAATGAACTGTTGTAAGTCAAGGACTGTAATTTTGTACAATAGTTAATGCCACAAAACAATTTCAAACTTTGTAATTATGAACTTTTTAGAAAGACAAAAAAGAGGGCCTGATTAATAATAACTTAATTTCAAAATCTAATTACATTGCTTGATTTTTTTTTCTCTTGGTTCTTTAAAAAAAGTCAGATATTGATAGAAAATTGGCATTAATAACCCCCTGTTAAAAATCAACTATGGATCTTTCTTTTTGGTAGTGTTTGGTAATTGTTTTAGCGAAGCCTCGTGCCTAAAAAAATCCATAATTGTTGACCTCTATCAATTCTAAATAGGGACACAGTGGATCAGTGGCTAAGACGCTGAGCTTGTCAATCAGAGCAGTTCGGTGGTTTGAATCCTCAGCGCTGCGTCGTGGAGTGAGCTCCCGTTCCTTGTTCCAGCTTCTGCCAACCTAGCAGTTCGAAAGCATGTAAAAAATGCAAGTAGAAAAATAGGGACCCCTTTGGTGGGAAGGGAACAGCGTTGCTCCGTGCACCTTCGGCGCTTAGTCCTGCCGGCCACGTGACCACGGAGACGTCTTCGGACAGCGCCGGCTCTTTGGCTTTGTCATGAAGATGAGCAGCGCCCCCTAAAGCCGGAAAACGACTAGCACCTATGTCTGAGGGGAACCTTTACCTTTTACCTGTAGTATCTGTGGATGTAGGAGCTTTGCGGTGCAGTCGTATGCTCCGAAAAAATGCAGGGCAGCCAGGATGGAGGGGAGCCCTGCGATACCTGAAGGCTTTGAGCTGCCTCAAAAGAACAGCTGGTGTTTCTCTGCTGCTAATTAGAGCGGAGAAACCGCAATCCGAGCATCATCTCCCAGCAATGAAGGGGGTGAGATTTCGGCTCTCGGTCACCGGCTGCCTAATTTCTTTTAAAAAACGGTTGTTCTTCCACCACGTCCCTGGATTTTCCGAGACTCTTTTTTTCCCCTCTGTCCTGCTAGAAGAATTCTTCCCTCTGGCAGAACAGAACAGAATGGAATAACAGAGTCGGAAGGGACCTTGGAGGTCATCTAGTCCAACCCCCCACCCAAGTAGGAGACCCTATACTATTTATTAACAGATTAACATAGTTGGAAGGGACCTTGGAGGTCATCTAGTCCAACCCTCCGTCCAAGCAGGAGACCCTACACCATTTATTAACAGATTAAGACAGAAGGGACCTTGGTTTGGAGGTCATCTAGTCCAACCCCCTACCCAAGCAGGAGACCCTATACCATTTATTAACATTAACAGAGTTGGGAGGGACCTTGTTGGTCATCTAGTCCAACCCCCTGCCCAAGCAGGAGACCCTACACCATTTCTGACAGATGTCAGTCCAGTCTGTTCTTAAAATCCTCCAGGGATGAAACTCCCACAACTTCAGAAGGCAACTTCTGTTCCATGGGTTGATTGTTCTCCCTGTCAGAAAATTCCTCTTTATTTCTAGGTTGAATCTCTCCTTGATCAGTTTCTATCCAGAAGAAGAGAAGAGAAGAGAAGAGAAGAGAAGAGAAGAGAAGAGAAGAGAAGAGAAGAGAGAAAATAGAAAATAGAAAATAGAAAATAGAAAATAGAAAATAGAAAATAGAAAATAGAAAATAGAAAATAGAAAATAGAAAATAGAATAGAATGAATTGGAAGGCACCTTGGAGATCTTCTAGTCCAACCCCTTGCTCAAACAGGAGACTCTATACGATTTCAGACAAGTGACTGCACAATCTCTTCTTGAAAGCCACCAGTGATGGAGCCCCCACAACTTCTAGTGGCAAGCAGTTCCACTGGTTAATTATCCTCACTGTTAAGAAATTTCTCCTTAATTCCAGGTTGCTTCTCTCCTTGATCAGTTTCCATCTGTTAGTTTCTTGTCCTGTCCTCTGGTACTTTGGAGAATAGCTTGACTCCCTCTTCTTTGGGGCTGCCCCTGAGATATTGGAATGGGCAACATTTCCACCATGAAAAATGAAAAGGCGTGCTTTGTTCTTTATATGTTTTAGCCTCCTGTCCCCTAATCTTTGGTCACCACACTATAAAAAAGAGGTTGAGATGCTAGAAAACGTGCAGAGAAGGCAGCCAGGATGATTAGGGGACTGAAGATTAAAACATATGAAGAACGGTTGCAGGCACTGGGCCTGGCTAGTCTAGGGAAAGAAGGACCAGGGGAGACAGGATAGCAGCATTCCAATATTTGAGGGCGGGGAGTTGGACTAGATGACCTACAAGGTCCCTTCCGACTCTGTTAATTTGACTTTAATCTGATTTTAATGAAGAAAAGGACCAGGGGAGACAGGAGAGCAGCCTTCCAATATTTGAGGGGCTGCCACAGAGAAGAGGAAGGGGTCCATTTATTTTCCAAAGCATCAGAAGGCAAGACAACATCTCCAGGGTTACATGATCAAAATTCAGATCCTGGACAAGTGATTCCTATTTATGACGGTCGCAGTGTTACGGAGTCACCTGATCCGCTTTTACGACCTCCTGACAAGCAAAATCAATGGTCGAGCAAGATCCCCCTAACAACCGTGTGCCTAACTTGACAATTGCCGTGATTCACTTAACGACGGTGGCAAGGAAGGTCATAAAACAGGGAAGAACTCACCTAACCAGTGTCTCACTTAGCCATAGGGGCTCAATTGTCATAAATCAAGGACTAGGTGCATTGGCTCCCCCAGAAGAGTGAGGCTTGTACCCAATGGCACAACCGCTTCCCCAAGTGTTTGCAAGGATCATGGTTGGAGCCCTCCTTTGGCAGTCCTGTATAATTCATATCTCGGTCTGTAGAGATTTTCAGTCCTCCAGGTCCTGGGGGGTCCCCAAAGTGCTTTTTTCAAGAGACAACAGGAGTTTCTTGTTTTTTCTTTTGAAGACATTTCCCTTCTCATTTGAGAAGCTTCTTCAGCTCTGACTGGATGGTGGGGAATTATGGAAGGATTTATCCTCCTTGCAGACAGCTGGTCATTTGCATCCTTTAGAGACCTGTTGAGGCCACTTGGAGGTTTATCTGTGTCTTCAGGGTCACCTGAGTGGTGAAAATGGTTCCTGTAGTCTGCAGTTTTTCTTCTGGAAATCCATTCCTGCTCCCACACCACTCCAAGGGTGTTCATCCTAAATTGTATTGCTAAAAGTCTGTAAAGGTTTTCGGTCATCCAAGTCAGGGTTGTCCCAAACGTGTTTTTTCAGGAGGCCACTGGACTGCCTGGTTTTTCCTTGAAGACGTTTCGCTTTCTCATCCAAGAAGCTTCTTCAGCTCTGACTGGATGGTGGAGAATTGGAAGGATTTATCCTCCTTGCACAGAAGCTGGTCATTTGCATCCTTTTAAAGAGTCGTTGAGGCCACTTGGAGGTTTGTCTGTGTCCTCGGGATCACCTGCGTCTAATCTGGGTCCTTTCTAGGCCAGTGGTGGGATTCAACATTTTTTACTACCAGTTCTGTGGGCGTGGCTTGGTGGGCGTGGCAGGGGAAGGATACTGCAAAATCCCTCTTCCCTCCCCACCCCACTGACCTGCTTTCCAGCTCCGTTCTCCTGTGCAGGGCAAGCAAAGAAGATCCAACCGATCAGCTGGGACTCCATGGGAGGCAGAGAAGAGATGGTGTTGGCGGGGCCAGTCAGAGGCGGTATTGGCCGGTTCTCTGAATTACTCAAAATTTCCACTACCGGTTCTTCAGAACGGGTCAGAACTTGCTGAATACCACCCCTGTTCTGGGTCCATCCGTTTTGCCTTGAAGACCCACCTGGGACACCCCATTTTCCTTGCCGTCTTAGTTCTATGGTGTTGCCTCCAGAGACTTTTACAAGAGTGGCGTATGGGCAGTGTTGCTCCATTCATTCTCCCTGTGATATTTCCTTGGACTGGTGTTCCCAACAGAACAACATTGATTTTTAGACATTATCTCATAGGATCACAGCTTCGGGGGAAAAAAAGGACCAGCTTCTTCCATAGTCTGCCACATCGAACACAACAAAGGCTGGTGTGACACTTTTAAAGGCTAATAAATGCGCTGGGGCGTCAGCTCCTGTGAACCTGATTCCTAATTAACGTGCTAGTCATTAAGGTGGCTTGACATTCTTTCATCTCCTATCTTTGATGTTTTATTAATCTCTTCCCTCCCTCGCTTTCTTCCCCAAAACCCTGTGCAGTTTATAAAAGATTTATGGTGCAGTGCGGTACTCTTTAGCTGACCTTAGCTGCTCTTGAAAAAGCTAAGCAGGTTTGGATCCAGGTTTGAAATTTGGAGGGGAGACCACCAGGAGATCAGAGTTGTAGGCTAGTCAACAATGTCTTCAGGTGTCCAACTTTAGTTTAGTAAATTGTGGAGTGCATTAAGAGTTAGGGCATGAGTAACAGATTGGCGTGGGACAGGAAACGTTCACCTCGTCTGACAACCTCACAAGGTTGAAGGAGCTGGGGAAGAATTTGGGAAGGGCAAGACTGGGTTTAGTCTGTAGAGATTCTCAAATATCCGGGTCCTGGTTGTCCCCATGGTGCTGTTTTAAGGAGGCGACTGGACTTTCCGGTTTTTCTTTTGAAGACGTTTTGTTTCTCATCCCAGAAGCTTCTTCAGCTCTGACTGGATGGTGGAGAACAGAAGGGTTTATATTTCTTGCAGACAGCAGGTTATTTGCATTGTTTTAGAGGGTCGTTGAGGCCACTTGGAGGTTTGTCTGTGTCCCCAGAGTCACCAGAATGGTTCTGGTAGTCCTGTAGAGGAAAAAAAAAATGCAGACTACAGGAACCAGGAGCACCACTTGGGTGATCCTGAGGACACAGGCAAACCTCCAAGTGGCCTCAAAGACCCTCTAAAAGGATGCAAATGACCAGCTGTCTGCAAGGAGTATCAATCCTTCCGTTCCTCACCATCCGGTCAGAGCTGAAGAAGCTTCTGGGATGAGAAGTGAAACGTCTTCAAAGAAAAACCAGAAAGTCCAGTTGCCTCCTGAAAAACAACTGAGGACACAGACAAACCTCCAAGTGGCCTCAATGTCCCTCTAAAAGGATGCAAATGACCAGCTGCCTGCAAGGATTATCAATCCTTCCGTTCCCCACCATCTAATTCAGAGCTGAAGAAGCTTCTTGGATGAGAAGTAAAATGTCTTCAAAAGAAAAAAACCAGGAAGTCCAGTTGCCTCCCGAAAAAAGCACCTCTGGGGCAAGATTGGATTATTGAAATTATTGATGGTTAATACAATTAGTCCTCGATTTACAACAGTTTGTTTAGTGACCATTCGAAGTTACAACAGTAATGAAAAAAGTGACTTACGACTGTTTGTCACACTTACGACTGTTGCAGCAGCCTGCAGGGTCACGTGATTTACATTCGGATGCTTGACAACTGTTTCATATTTATGACGGTCATAGTGTCCCTGGATCATGTGATCTTCTTTTGCGACCTTTGAACGAGTCAACGGGGATGCCAGATTCACTTAACAACCGTGTGACTGATTTAACAACCACAACGATTCACCGAACAAACGTGGGCAAGAAAAATCGTGAAAATGGGGCAAAACTCACTTAACCAGTTTCTCACTTAGCAACATACATTTTGAGCTCAGCTGCAGTCATAAATTGAGGATTACTTATACTGCAGGTGTGGAATGCTTGAAGAACATTGTGCAGTATTCAAACAGGAATAAAAATGATTCAAAGGAGATTTTCACTACTAGGGGGCTTCCAGAGCTATTGAGATGTTAGCTTCCATAATTCCCAGCCCATTCTCATGGGATTATGGGTGCTGCGTCCCCATGCCATCTAAGATTGCATGTCCCCTTGAAGCCCAGCTTCAAGTGTAAGGAGCAAAAAGAGATTGGGGGAGAAGGGTTTGCAGGAAGCACTGCAGCCCAGAACTAGGGTTGGAAGGGACTTTGGAGGTCTTCTAGTCCAACCCCCTGTCCAAGGCAGGAGTCCTCATACCACATACCCCAGACAGAAATCCAATCTCTTCTTCAGAATCTGCATTCTTCAAGGTCATCATCAAGAATGAACAACCTGGCCCTGACTATCTCCTCAAAATGAGGAGGTGCAAAATGAGACCCTTCATATAGACAGAGTAGGACAACTTGCTGCTGCCAAGTCACCGCTGCCAATTTGTCATGGTCAATTAATCCTGGCCATCTCACCAAAAGATAACTCGCCATGGGACAACTCCCTGTGGGACAATTCAACAATGGTATTTAATTATCTAAAATAATTTAAAAACTATTTTAACTTTTGTCATTCACACTTCATTCTCTCCCTCTTTTTGCATCCTTTCTTTAATGATCTTATTCCACAATTTCTTTGATAGTAGTGTAACTTTTATCCTGCAGCATGTTGGCCATGTTGAGTTGGCATGTTGAGTTGGCCGTGGTGATTTGGGCATGGTGAGTTGACCATAGCGAGTTGACTGTGGTGAGTTGGCCATGTTGAGTTGGCCATGTTGAATTGGCCATGGTAGGTTGACAATGTTGAGTTGGCCATGGTGAGTTGACCATGGTTAATTAACCATGTTGAGTTGGCCATGTTGAATTGGCCATGGTGGGTTGACCATGGTGAAATGGCCATGGTGAGTTGGCTGTGATGAGTTGGCCATGGTGAGTTGACTGTGGTGAATTGGCCATGAAGAGTTGGCCATGGTGAATTAGCCATGTTGAGTTGGTCATGGAGAGTTGGCCATGGTGAGTTGAGTCAGCTGCCAAGCAATTTAATTTTGAAACCAGAACCATGGAGATGCTACAATGGTCATAAGTGTGAAAAATGGTCATAAGTCACATTTTTCAGTGCCGTGGTAACTTTGAACGGTCACTAAATGAACTGTTGTAGGGCGAGAACTACCTATACTAAAACCTAAACCTGGGTTAATGAAATGCAGTAGCAAAGCACAAAGTTATCTGCCGAGAGAAGGGCTACATCCCACAATTTGCCAAACCACAAATAGCAAATCCGATTCTAGTCTAATTTAGCTCTCTACCCATTTGGTTTTTCTCCTGGATTCTCATCTTTGCAAAACCTGTCAGGTTCCGTTTCCCAGAGCCGAGATTCTTTCTAAAGCTCGCCTAAAAAGGCAGAGATTTGGAGCTACGTTTCTCAAGGCAAAAGCCGTTCCTTTCTAATTCTGCTCACCGTACAAGGTCTACTATGCCGTCAGTGTTTACTCACGTCATGCAATTTTCCACAGGTTCATCTTTTGAGAGGCAGCGTTGTGCAAAGGGAGATTAGAAAGTTTTGGACAATGTGTGCACTCTGGAAATTTGAAAAAACAAACTAACTCTGGGCTACAATTTATATATCTGTTGGTTCGCAATGTGGATTAGAGTAGCACCATACAGAAAAACAGAATTCAATGTGAGAAAAGTTTTACACGTAGGCAAGAAAAACCAAATCTATAGTTACAGGTTAAGTAAAGCCAGATGAGGAGGTAATTTCGGAAAATTTTAGACTATGCTGAAATGGACAGATTAACTTTAAAAATAAAAAAGAAGACTCAGACTACTATTCGATATGGAATAGTTTTTATGAAACGTTAGAGACAAGAGGTAGAAATTAGAGGAAGAAAGACGATGAATGTATCTAAGAGAGGTGGTTTATAATTATAATCATTATAATTACTAAAAATGTAAGTAAGCTAATATAAAAAGAAATTTAGTTAAAAGTACTTGGTCATATTATTACTATTATCATGTGTTATTATTAGTATATATTAGTATTGCTATCACTACATGTGTTAATATTTAATATGGTATTCCTTATGGTTTTCTTTTTTTTTCTTGTAAATGGTGTACCCTGACAATATACTGTATTCAAAAATGTTTATGAATAAAATTAGATAGATAGATAGATAGATAGATAGATAGGTATAGGTATAGATATATATGAGTGTGTGTGTGTGTATGTATGTATGTATATATGTGTATATCTCTATCTCTATCTATCTATCTATCTATCTCTATCTATCTATCTGTCTATCTATCAAGATTAAATGAAACTTGGCTCCATAGCAGTAACTCTGAGAGGGATCTTAGAGTCCTAGTGGTCAATCACTTAAATATGAGCCAACAATGTGCTGCAGCAGCCAAAAAACCCAACACAATTCTAGGTTGCATTATACTGAAGTGTTAATAGATGGTGAGTTCCAGTCCCACCTTTTGGCATGAAAGCAGGCTGGCTGACAATGGACCAATCACCAGGAGACAGTGACTTCTAGTCCCACCTTTGGCATGAAAGCAGTTGAGTGACTTTGGACCAATCACCAGGAGACAGTGAGTTCTGGTCCTGCCTTAGGAATGAAAGCAATTGGGTATCTTTGGACCAATCACCAGGAGACAGTGACTTCTAGTCCCGCCTTCGGCATGAAAGCAGTTGAGTGACTTTGGACCAATCACCAGGAGACAGTGAGTTCTGGTCCTGCCTTAGGAATGAAAGCAATTGGGTAACTTTGGACCAATCACCAGGAGACAGTGAGTTCTGGTCCTGTCATAGGCATGAAAGCAGTTGAGTGACTTGTGAGTTCTAGGGGCCATCTTAGGCCAACCCACCTCACAGGACTGTTGTTGTGAGGAAGACAGGAGAAGGAGCATGATATGCCTTTACCGCCTTTTGTAAGTTATACAAATAATAAAGGTGGGATAAACTTCTAATAAATAACTACATGCCTTACTAAACTCTCTTTCCTGCTACGATATGCAATGAATCTTGAAGGACCATCAGGGAATGACAGAAACTGTTTTGGTGTTTCTCTGAGGAAAACTATATATGGGTAAGTCACCTGGAGTTGAGCTTAAAAGGGGCATTATTTTGTTTTCAGGCGCAGCCTTGCAAGAGATTTTTATACCTGATTACACCTCCATCCCAGCCGAGAAGTCCCTGTTGCAACAGAGGCAGCCATCCATCCAATTTTTCCAGGCAGCTAATTTAAAAGGAACAAAGCAGTTTTCCAAGGCCGAGCCACCTTAATTTTAAAGAATCCATTATTTAATTAGCCGGGGCCAAACACTTATTAATTTAAACCCAAGCACCTGATTCCTGTCTAAGGGAGCTTTAAAAAAAGATTTAATGTTTGTTTTGGATGGAGAGTGTAGTTCATAAGGGTTTAATTAGCTAGGACAGAAAGCACTTTGTCAAAATGCTTTGATTGGAAAGGCTATTGTTTCTGCTAAATTAGTGTTACAAGCTCTGTAACGTTCTTTGGTTTAAAGGCAGTTTTCCTAATTTTTAAGGTTTTTTTTTTTTTAAAGAGAGCCAGCCAGAAAGGCATGTTAGCACTCGTACTAAGATTGCTTCTGAAAAATCATCAAGATCATAAAACACAACTCACCACAAAGGTCAGTCAATCAGAATAGAACTGGAAGGGACTTTGAAGGTCAACTAGTCCAACCCACTGCTCAACCAGGAGACACCAGTGCCATTTCAGATAGGTGGCTGTTCAATCTCTTCTTAAAAACCTCCAGTGATGAAGCACCCATAACTTCTAGTGGCAAGCTGTTCCATTAGTTAATTGTTCTCATTGTTAAGAAAATTTCTCCTTAATTCCAGGTTGCGTCTCTCCTTGATGAGTTTCCATCCATTGTTTCTTGTCCTTCCTTCAGGTGCTTTGGAAAATAAGTTGAGCCTCCCCTCTTCTTTGTGGCAGCTCCTCAAATATTGGAAGACTACTATCATGTCTCCCCTGGTCCTTTTTTCTCTAGAGTGGCCATACCCAAATCCTGCAATCTCCACATATTTTTGTCTCCAGGCTGTTAATCATCTTAGTTGCTTTTCTTTACACTTCTCAACATTTGTTTTGTAATGTGGCGACCAAAACTGGATGCAGTATTCCAGGTGTGGCCTTACTAAGGATTTGTAAAGCGGCACTAATTTGTAAATTAGGGAATTGTAAGGAGTTGTAAAGTGGTACTAACACTTCACGTGATTTCGATTCTATGCCTCTGGATTGCATTAGCTTTTTGGGCTGCCGCCCCACATGGATGGCTTGCGTTCAAGTGGTCGTTCACTAAGACGGAGCTCAGAATTGCAAATGGTGTCGTGTTTACTAATATGGTTTTGGGGGAAAAGGGAAAGAAGGACCATGCATTATGGATCTCCTGAAGTTGGGAGGCATCTGCAGCGCACGTTGTGGTGAGCCACAACGGTGCAATTGAAATGCCGCTGTTTTCATTTGATTTCTTTATTAGTCTGGTTGATCTGGCGCAAGAAATGCTGAGCGGCGAACAAACTGAAAGGGAGGATTACATGAAAAGGAGAAACCTTCTGAAGCTGCCAAGCTCAGAAAACCTCCGAGTGATCCTGGGGAGAGGCGAGAAAAAAAAATATTATTGCATGATTTCCCGTGGTTCAGTTCGCCTTCCCTTCGCTTACGGGTTCTTCTGCACTGCCGTTTTCAGCAATTTGTCTCCTGTGCATAAACAGATGGAAAATGAAGCTGACTTAACAGATCAATTTCTGGGCATCTTTATTTTCTCTCGCTTGGGCCCAGGAGATGGCTGAAGATTCGGTCCGTTTAGCGTGGCCTCTGGCTAACAGATGTCCCTTGGGCAAACGGGCAGTAGACTTTGTCCCTCGTCCCTACCTTTAAAAAAAACCCAACAACCAATCTTCTGATGAATTTGTAAAAATAAAATCTTTTCACTGTCCCACTGGTGAATCTTCAGCTGGTATTATAGCAGAGCAGGGCATGACCAGGCTGGAGGCCACTGACTATTTCTCATCAGGCCGTAATAATCAAAAGGCTTGTGTGTATATGTGTGTGTGTGGAAGGGGGCGGGTTGTTGAGTAAATTGAAGGAATTGCTTGATGGCAAAAGTTAGAAAATGCAGAATAACAGAATAACAGAGTTGAAAGGGACCTCAGAGGTCTTCTAGTCCTGCTCAAGCAGGAGGTCCTTTACTATTTCAGACAAATGGCTGTCCAGTTTCTTCTTAAAAGATTCCAGTGATGGAGCATTCACGATTTCTGGAGGCAAGTAGTTCCACAGGTTAATTGTCCTCACTGTCAAGAAGTTTCTCCTTAATTCCAGGTTGTTTCTCTCCTCGATTAGTTTCTATCCATTGTTCCTTGTCCTGTTTTCAGGTACTTTGGAAAATAATTTGACCCCTTCTTCTTTGTGGCATCCCCTTAAATATAGGAACATTGCTATCATGCCACCTCTGATTATTTTTTTCATTAAATTAAACATACCCAATTCCAGCAACTTTTGTCTGCAGCCCCCTAATCCTCTTGGTTCCTCTTCTCTGCACTCTTTCCAGAGTCTCAACATCCTTTTTTTATAATATGGTGACCAAACCTGGATGCACTATTCTTTGTAACAACTTACTAATACATCACATGAACTTGATTCTATCCCTCTGTTAATGCAACCTTGGATTTTGTTGGCTATTTTGGTTGCTCCCAAAAAACGTTTGAATGGAACCAGGAACCAGATGGAGGTTAAATTAGCTGTTGATGGTGTTGAGTGGGAGCATATGGATGTACACTTACAGGTCCAAGATCAATGAACAACTGTAGTGGGCTGAACATATTTTCTTTTGTTGCTAACGTGATGCTTCCTGAAGCAAAGAAACTCTAGTCTAGAGAAAACCAAGGTCACAGCTGCTAAAGGAACTGGAATGAATTCCGGAATAAATGAGTTGGGTACATTTCCTACTTTATTTAGATTTTGCATTACCGTTTTCATGTATTTTTCCATCCTAAACTAGGAGGGAAACCACTTTGCTGC
The DNA here is from genome assembly GCF_049901715.1 of Pseudonaja textilis. NCBI lineage: Eukaryota > Metazoa > Chordata > Lepidosauria > Squamata > Elapidae > Pseudonaja > Pseudonaja textilis. Next base: position 673,224 of record NC_142005.1, read on the forward strand.
TGATTTTCACAACTCTGGATGAATCCAGCAATGGCAAATTAAGGTCAGATTGCTTACTCTGCCCTGGTGGCGCAGCACAGCAGTTAGAATGCAGCATTGCAGCTAATTCTGCTGGCTGCCAACAGTTTGGCAGTTCGAATCTCACCAGCTCAAGGTTGACTCAGCCTTCCGTCCTTCCGAGGTTGATAAAACGAGGACCCAGATTGTTGGGGGCAAGAGGCTGACTCCGTAAACTGCTTAGAGAGGGCTTGAAAGTACTGTTAAGCGGTATAGAAGTCTAAGTGCTATTGCTATTCTTTTCAGAATCCTATTCTATTCTATTTTTTATTCCATTTTCTATTCTATTTTCTATTCTGTTCTATTCTACTCTATTCTATTCCATTCTATTCCTTCCAATATCTATTCTATTCTATTCTATTCTATTCTACTCTACTCTACTCTACTCTACTCTACTCTACTCTACTCCATTCCATTCCATTCCATTCCATTCCATTCTATTCCTTCCAATATTCTATTGTATTCTATTCCATTCCAATTCCAATTCCATTATTGTTTTACTCTCCTCTCCTGCCATGGTGACGCATTGGTAGAATGCAGTATTGCAGGCTAATTCTGCCGACTGCCAGCAGTTCAAATCTCACGGTCTCAAGGTTGACTCAGCCTTCCATCCTTCTGAGGTGGATAAAATGAGGACCCAGATTGTTGTGGGGCAAGAGGCTGACTCTGCAAACGGCTTAGAGAGGGCTGTAAAAGCCCTGGGAAGCGGTATATGCTTCACAGTGCTATTGCTACCTGCTGTGGAACAAACAGCCAGCACAAGTCTCCAAACTGCTGAGTTTATAGGATTCCTAATGTGGCCAGAACCTACGGAGAGACTCTCCCAACCTCTTCACTCCCTGCTGAATTTGACACACATTGGTTGAAAACAACACAACTTTAAAATGAATATGGACGTTAGTCCTCCAGCAGATGGCGGTGGAGGACTAACATTACTGGGCTGTTTCCAGAACTGGCTCTCTTTTCCCAAATTCAGCCCAGTCATTGGGGGATCCTGGTTAGGGATGTGAACCTTCTCAAGCACTTCATCCCTGAACTCAGTCCCACCCGGCCTCCTTGGCTGGGCTAGGCTGCGGAAGATGCTGTCAGTCCTGTCCCAGCTTGGGCGTTTAGGAAAGAAAGACTTGACTCCAGTAGTAGACAAAAGAGATACTTTTACCGAAACCAAGAAATTACAACACAAGCAAAGCTAGACCTGAATATTCCTGCGTAAATCCTGTGGTTTTCTCCTTTCCCAGATCCTCCCCACTCCCCTTAGTCATCTGGTCAGTGTCCAATAGGATTCAAATTAAGATGTCTTGGTAACCGTCCCAACATTGGCACCTCTTCGGTGGGTGTTTGCATTCCATTCTAATGCTTATGTCCTTGGATCTCTCATCTGTTGTTCTGGGTTGACACCTCGGGTTCCTGTCATCCCCTCCTAAAGATTCCCACCCCCCCCATTCCCCTTCCCCCCCTTTTATAGCAGGATAACATGGATGCAAAGCAAACCTGGATGGCAGATCTGACAGGCGCTTCCTCTGGCTATCAAATGTATGTGTTTGTTGGATTCACTGTAAGCGAAGGGATGGCAGAACCTGGGGGTGGAATTAAAAGAGTTAAAAGCCTAGAATCCCTACATACTGAGGTTCCCTGAAAAATAAGACCTTCTTATATTGTTTTTGCAAAAAAAAAAGAGGTACCAGGTCTTATTTTGGGGGGGACATTATATACTGACTAACCTTACTTGCGTGCGTCGCCCCCTGGACTCCTTTTTGCTGTCGGAGATCTCCAGGAACTTCTTCTGCAGCTGGCAAGGCTTTCCTGAAGGCCTCTGCACCTGATAATGGAGCTTCAGATTGATCCAGAGCTTTATTATCAGCTACAGAGGCCTTGCCTTGCCAGCCTTGCCAGCTGCAGAAGCAATGGGCCAGCAAGGCAGGTGTCGGGGTGTGCGAGGCCGGCTACAACTGTCCAAAGGTAAGCAGTAGGGCAGCTCCACCACCCCCATCCTAGCTTAATTTTTACCCATCCACTCTGGAGCGGGTGGGATCTAAATTAGGGTTTATTTTGGGGGTAGGGCTTATTTTGGGCACACGTGTAAAACAAACAAGCTAGGACTTACTTTCAGGGTAGGTCGTATTTTTGGAGAAACAGGTTAGTCACAAGTGAACACAGTCCAATCTCCCTCATGTCTTTTGACCTTATCTAACTCTAAGCAGATGTTGACTTGGTTGAGAAAATTCCTCTGCTTTTTCTTTTTTTTAGTAATGAATCAGTTTAATTAAATCTTCACTTATGGACCTGTTTTTTTTTTCCTCCCAATTTGGGGGCTGGAAGGCAAGACATCAACTATCTTGCAAATAAATTCACTCCTTACGCCTTCTTACCCAAGAAAGAAAATCAGCTGATTGACCGCAAGACACCCACTCATTTATCAAGTAGATTCAGATCTATTTTCTGCTCAAACCAGAACAAATATTGTTTTTCAAAAAACCTTCCCCTTTTTTGCTCATCTGAAAACCAGGCACAAATTTTATTCACTTTCTTGTAAGGTGGCCATATACATTGAATTGTTGTGGCCCGCCAGTGGCCAGCGGAGCTGGCGGCAGACTCGGACAGTGATGAGGTTGGGGCGGAACATGGGCCAGTCCTGGAGTCTGGGGAAGGCTCTGACGAGGGCTCTGCTTCGGAGGCAGAGATGCGGCCAGGTCCGTCAGACAGTTATGAGCTGCCTTCGGAGTCGGAAAGCAGTGGGGAAGAAGAACAGCTGGAGCCTGTTCCCAGGGTGCGCATGCACAGAGCTGTCAGGAGAAGGGAACAGTTAAGGAACAACTTGGGAGTAAAGGCACAGGTGGACAGTGAATGGTAGGGAATAAAGAGGAGCAAAAGGGGAGTGGTGTTTTCAGGAGACAATTAGTTCGTTTAATGAGGGTGAAGATTTGTTCCTGACTCCTTGCCAAGTATTGTCTACCACAGCGTAGTGTTTGGAAGCTATCAGCCTGGCAAGTCTCCAAATCTGATGAAGGTCTGTGATTGTAAATCACCCTTGAAAGACTGTTTGCTGGGACTTTGCTGGATGTAAATGAGAGGAATTCACATTAGCCTAAATAAAAGGGGTTTGGTTGGGACAAGGAATGCTTCGTGATTTTGTGAACCCTTGGTCAGAACATGAATCAACAAAAACATACATACAACTATAATAAGGTGCAGACATCACCTATATCTTTTGCAGCCTTCTTCCAAATCCTTAAATCCTTCCATCTTCTTTCTGGAGGAATATTACAATTGCTAAGGTTATCAAATATAAGATGGTGGCAGAGAGGGAGTCCAATGAAGGCATTTTTATTCAGCTGGGTGTCTTGCAAATAATTCCCCTCAGCCAGCTTGCAAAGATACTCTGACGCTTGAGAAGGACAATGCAAAGATTCTTTCTTTAACTTTGCTCACGATTTCCTACTTTGCAATCCATCGGGTTCCAGATGAAAGACACAGCGCGGATATCGGGGCATCACTGCATCAGAGAGGACTAGCACCGTGCAGAAAGCACATGTAGGAATTGAAAACCCCTTAGCACAGGTGTGTGTGTGTGCGTGTGTGTGTGTAGTTATGTTTATTCTTGGGAACATGTAGTTCCTCTGGGAGATCTAATTTAATTAATTCTGTTTGTATTTGAAGACCTTATCCTTTGATATTTGGGGGTTTGAGAAAGGGAATTTCCTCCTGTTTGCAATTTTGACTTGATTAGTTTAGTTTCAGCTTGACAGTTGAATTGCGTTCAGTTGCATTCGGATAACACCCAAAGCCCTGACAATACTCCAATGTTTGGTTGCTTCCGGAGCTCTTATCATCAATATTTTTAATTTTGTGATAAATAAAAATGAGAGGCAGACAGCTGTGAGGAAAGAAGAAATATTTATTCCTAAATGGAAAAGATTTTGCCTTTAGGAGCAGGCTGCAGAGAAATTGGAGTTCAGCTGCAGATTTTTATAGGGGGAGCTTGTCCGGGATATGGAAGTACTGATTCTTGGATGACACCTGAGGAGTGTGAGTGTGTGTGTGTGTGTGTGTGTGTGTGTGTGTGTGTGTGTAGGTAGGTATGTTTATGCAGTTCTTCTGGGAGACCTAATTTAATTAATTCTGTTTGTGTTTGCAGACCTTCTCCTTTGATATGTGGATTAGGTCCGGGTAACTTATTTGTGGGTTTAAGAAGGAATTTCCTCCTGTTTGCAATTTTGACTCAATTAGTTTAGTTTCAGCTTGACCGTCGAATTGAGTTCAGTTGCATTCAGATAACACCCAAACCTGCATCCAGGTGAAAGATTTGCAGGGCCTCCTTTGCCCAACATTCCTCCGTTCTCTTTTGATTCCCTCCCCCCTCATCTTTTTGGGGGCTTAATAACCCCACCCTGTTCCTTAAAGGGGGACCCAACGTCTTTTGGGAGCGATGAACAGTGGGAGAAATTGGGATCCTGGTTATGTGTGTGAACACACAACTGGAGGGATGGTCAAGGCAGGCTTGGGAGATTCTCAGAATTAACCAGACCCTGAATTCAAAGCCCACGCCAGAAATGGGAGAAAAGGACCGATCCTGATTTCCTCTTTGCCTCTTTGGGGATCTGATGGAATTGATGACCCCCTCTTGGATGTCAAAGAAAAGACGACAATATTTTGATAGGCGACGTCACTCTTTCTCTTGATTGACAGCTCCCGGTTCATCTCCAAGTCAGCCGTGTTTACACTCAAGGGGGCTGTTTTGTGCGAAGGAACCGAGCAGATTTCGTGCCATGCAGAACAACCAGGCAGGAGGAAAACAGGCTCACTTCACGTCAAGGCCAGCTGGGACGGCCCTCCCAAACTAGCTTGCAGGCGTGGGATGGATCACAGGGTGGTGCCCCATCCAGTCTATTAAGCAGGCTGGACCCCGCCTGGCCTTTTGCGAAAGCCCCCTGTGGGCCAGGGAGGCTCTGCTGGAAAGCGAAGAGAACAGGGGGGCCTTGGTGCTGAATTGCACCATTCCTAAGAATACCTAAAGAGATAGAATAGGCTGGGCTGCCCCAAGACCTTACACCCCAAAAATGAAAGCAAGATTTGAACTGACTGGAGGTCAGTCCGAAAGTGGCAGACTGCGCCTGAAGGGGGAGGCTCCCTTTCCTGCAGTTGTCACTCGCGCCTGGGTGGATTTGCTATAGCGAATGGGAAAAGTTATTCCTTGCCTGCTTTCATTTCAGCTCAGTTAGTGTTATCCTTTTTTTTTCTTTTGTATGAATTAAAAGGAGGGAAGAGGAGGAGGAAGAGGAAGAGGAGGAAGAAGAGGAGGAGAAAGAGGAGGAGGAGAAGAGGAGGTGGAGCAGGGACCAGTTGCTGGGATGCTTTCCCTCCACTGGGGAAGCTGGCAGACTGGCAGAGATAACCGCTCCGGCACCGCCTACCCGCATAATCACTTCATTACATTGTCAGATGTTTGCAGTAATTCAACTTCTTCTTATAGGCAAAAAAATTAATGCATTTCAAAACAATCAAATTATTCTCATTAGGGATGTAAAACGCAGCGACTGGAGAGAGAGAGAGAGGGAGAGAGAGAGAGAGAGACGGAGAGAAAGAGAAGCGGGGAAGGCGGGGGGGGGGTGGGGGTGGGAGAAACCCCACATCAGCCTGATTTGGAAAGCTGGAGCTTAGCCCAGGCGCTTCATCCTACCAGCCGCCTGATCCCCGGGTGCCTTTGAGGTGGGAATTATCGACAATGGTGAGCTTCTGCAAAGGGCCAGAGACACCTTGGCATCCTCTTAATTGGAAAAGTTTTAACCCTTCCAGAATCAATCCTGCATATTTAGCTGTGTCCTGATATTTAAGGGGCTGCCCCAGGGAAGAGGGAGTCAGCCTATTTTCTAAAGCAGGGGTTGTCAACCTTTTGGCCTCAGGGACCACCAAACTCATCATTTTAAATGCCGCAGACCAGAGACCCTGGGAAAATCCCCCCAAAAAGTCTGCAGGAAAATTCCCCACCTCGTTTTCCTACCGATCGATCATTCTTTACTTGGGATCGCAGGATACCGTCTCCAGCTCCGTTTTCAGGGGGAGAGAGAGAGGGAGAGAGAGACTTTTGGCTTCATGCAAGGAAAGCAGCAGAAGCAGCAGAAGTCTTTCTTTCTCTCCCCCACATTCCACCAGAATGGTGCAGCCTCTTGGAGCAGGAGGCCCTGCAGGGTCCCAAAGACTCATTTCTGGCAGAGTTTGGGAGAGAGAAAGAAAGACTTTCGCTGCTTTCCTTGCGTGCAGCCAAAAGCAGAAGGAGAAAGAAGCGGAAAGAAGCAGTCCGGTGGCCAGGCCAGGCGCGTGGGGCGCCTGGGGCAAGTTCCCCCCTTCTGCCCTTCCCCCCCTCCCCTCACTACCTCGTGTTCTTCCCAATGCACGCGATGCAAGCGTTATGTTCCCATGGGCCATGTGGGCGGCACGGCCTTGTGTTTCCCCGCAGCCTGGATTAATTGCTTCGGAGGGTGCTTTGGGGGTGACATTTCTCTGAGGACCACCAAACTTTTCTCGGGGACCACCAGTGGTCCCCGGCCCACTGGTTGGCAGCCACTGTTCTAAAACACCTGAAGCCAAGACAAGAAGCAACGGATGGAAACTAAGCAAGGAGAGAAGCAACCTGGAATTAAGGAGAAATTTCCTAAGAGTGAGAACAATTAACCAGTGGAACTGCTGGCCACCAGAAGTCGTGGGGGCTTCATCACTGGAGGTTTCTTAGAGGTAGGACAGCCATTTGTTTAGAATGGTATGGGAGTCCTTTGCAACTCTGTATTCCGTTGATCCCCACTTAGCGGATAGGAGTTTTCTAGTGGAGAGAATGAATTACATTTGTCATCAACCCATCCAGCACAACCAATCGCTGGGGAGGATAGGAACGGTAGTCCTACCCCCCAAAAACCTATCAAGTTGGTGGAGGAGGGGATCGGAGCCCATTCCTAAATTATTATATATCATCGTACTGTTCTGGTCAGCCGCCCAGTTAGCAGATGTTTAGCCTGGATTTGGCATTTTTGTCCACCGACCGAGTTCTTCCCGGACACCTGGCAGGGGCCGATGTGGCTGTTTAATCGCATTAAGTTGCTTTCGTTAATATTATTTGTGGGCATTTGTGGCTTCGGCTGTCTGTGCGCAGGTCTTCAGAGGATGTGCATTTATTTTGACCGTTAAAAGGGCCTGTTTCCTTCTCATGGAGAACAGAGCGTTTTAACCGTCAAAATAACGCCAACGGGGTTTAATGACAAGACACACGGAATGATTGTGTTTCATAAAAGGGAGGAAGGGTGGAGTGGGAGGGAGAGGGTCTTTCTGAATTGGCAAGTGAGGCTGAGCTTGATTATTCCCTTCCAGACGGCTCAGTATCCAAACTAAGTAGCATCATCAGTGCTCATGATGGCTGCATCTGTGCTCAGCACTGATGACATTACCTAGTTGGGTCATGAAAGGTCTGAAAGACAATGTGACAAAAACCAACCTTTCAGGTTTTCATGCAACTGGAGACTCTTGGGCAATAAATAGGAGCTTTATCATGGAGCTTTTGCAAAAGGGAATTCTGTGCTCCTGGGCGGAGCCACAGAAGACATTTCTCTTAGGAAGGCTGGGTTTTATATACAGTTTCAAATATATACACTCTCTGCCCCTTTCCGGGTTTGCAATCTATCCAGCTACCCATCACCCTACACAACACCCTATTATTGTTGTAGTGTAACATCTGTTTCCTTGTCCTGCTTACCCGTTTCCATTTCCAGTAATCTCCATCATTAACATGACACCATGACCTTTGGACAGCCTGACCTGCCAAATATCTGACCTTCATACAAAACAATACAGAGAATTCTTACATAATAATCCAGTAAATTATCTTAGGTTAACACAGAGGCCAAAAACAGCATTGCCATTGCTTTATATTTTCACAGGTATAATTTTACATATCACAGAAAATAACTAAGCTAATTAGATCATGAAAGGTCTGCGAGAAACAGCGGCAGGATTCTAAGAGTTTCCCTACCGGTTTGGTGATCACGCAATTTGCGCGTGTGCAGCTTTCCACACACCAGTGGAGGCTCTGTCGTGCCAATCAGCTGAGAGGATAAAGAACAGAAAAGCACAGGTGTGTGTGTGTGTGTGTGTGTGTGTGTGTGTGTGTGTGTGCGAGGGCCGATCTTTTCTCTTCTTTCTCCTCTCAGCTGATCATCGGAGGCTTTTTACTTTACTACCAGGTAGGCTGAACCGGGCTGAACCGATAGCATTTCACCCCTGGTGAGAAAACAACCAAGAACCCCACAGCCCTCCTCCTCCTCCTCCTCCTCCCCCCCTCCTCTTCCTCTCCACAAACCCCTCTTCCTTCTAGCACTGATGATATTACCTAGCTGGGTAATGAAAGGTCTTCAAGAAAACAACCAGGCTGAGAGAGCACCAAGGACCCTTAATTGTCTTGCTTCCTCCTCCTTTCCTTACTGTTGTCTTACTTAAGAGTAGAACTTGCCCAAGGGCTCCCTGGAGGCTGGGGAGAAGCCCCATTCCCCACCCAGATCTTCCCTTGCTCCTTCCATTGAGCACATATAATCACATATAATCATATAAGCTCGGCTTTCAAAGGTGCCTGATTCCGATGCATAGCAGGGAAGTTTTCTCCTCTCACGATGTCTCTTCCCCCTCTTTCATTGCTATATTAGTGGTAAACAGGGGTGGGCTTCAAACATCTTAGCAAGGGGTTCTCTGCCCAGTGGCTGGGTGGGCGTGGCTATGGTGGGCGTGGCCTAATTGGCCTTCTGCACCCCAGTGTGTGGGGAGGGTGTTTCTGCCCTCCCCAGGCTCCGGAGGCCTTCTGGAAGCTGGAAACAGGCCCATTTCCGGCCTTCCTGAACTTCTGCGAGGCCCATTTCTTGCCCTACCCAAGCCTCCATGCGTGCCCTGCATCCCTGCATCCAAAGCAGGCTGCATGGGGACTCCTGGGAGGGGAGGGGTGGCCGGGGCCAGACAGAAGTGGGATTTGGGGGTTCTTTGAACTGCCCAGGATCTTAGCTAGGGGCTCTCCTGAACCCCTGCAAACCCCTAGCAGCCCACCTCTGATGGTAAGCCATGGTTTGCCTCATCTGGAAGCAGAGGAGGGGGTTCACCCACAAGAGGAGTTTGGCAGGGAAGGCGGCAAACAGAGGCAGTGTCAGGCCTGTCCCAGCTGCGTCCCTAGGAAAGAAAGACCCTCGACTCCATTCGGTTGAAGCAACAGGTTCTTTTCCTAAGGATTACTGGTTGCAGTGAAAGCAGGCTAGATCTCAAGTTCCTGTGCAAAAGGGTGCAATTCCCCCCCCCCCCTTATCCCAGTCCTCCCCACTTTGGGCTGCTTTGTCTTCGTCCAATGGTGTACTGCATATATATTTTGGGAACCACTCGGATGTTGGGTGCAATTCACATTCCTTTCCCAGGCTCTGGGGCCTTGAAGACTGGAATAGGCTGGTTCTGACATCTCTGGATTCTAGCAAACTTGACACCCGCTCTGCTTTAACTCACCTCTGTATCCTCTACATGCCATTTGCCTGTTTCTTCTATTCCTCCCCCTCTTCCCTCTTACAATTCAGGGCAGACGCCAGCAAAGCTCTAAGCATTCATAGCCTGCTGGAATATGTGAGCAGAAACAGGTTTTTGGAGGAGGGAAAGTTGCTCAAAGCCACCAAATATCGGATAGAAAACAGTTTGTAGCTCCGGGTGGAACTGTGGGATCCACGTGCACAGATAACACTGATGATGTTACCTAGTTTGGTCATGAAACGCCTGCAAGAAAACTGGCAAGCTCAGAGGGCACCCAGGACCCCTCATGTCAACCCTGAACTGCAAATATTCTCCTTTATTGGTTGGCGAAATGCTGAGGTGGCTGAATTGGCTGCTCGGATTGGAAAAAAGACAATATCTTCCCTTTTTTTGCTGACTGGAAATCCCTGATAGACATTTTTGCATGAAACGGGGAAAAATGAATTTATGATTTATGGTTCTGATGATTAGACAGGATGGGCTGTAGAAAGAAGAAGTTTATGCGGTAAATATTGAGTAAGAGGTAAATCTGTAGTTGTACTTATAACTGATGTAAAGAAAATCAGAAGCTATTTCTTTACATATATATTCTCCCCTTTTCTACATTCCTTTTACTTTTATCCACTTTCTTGCAGTTCTTTTTGGTTTCTTTTTCATTCTTTTTTAAAAACTTCATATTACTTTTAGATTCTGTTAAAAAAAATCACATGCAAATCTTTCCTTCTTTCTCTGTCTCCAAGTCTTAAAATGGTCAAGTTTGCTGACTGGGGAATTCTGGGAATTGAAGTCCACAAGTCTTAGAATGGCCAAGTTTGCAGGCCCCTGGTTTAGAGGTTGACCCATCCTTCTTCCTGCCCTAGAAGTTTCCAAATGGGGATTAGGTGCCTACCCCATGAGGTGAATTTTTGCATTTCCAAGAGCTTAGACTTGATGACCTCTAAGGTCTCTTCCAACTCACATACTCTTGGATTCTACATAGATGTCTAAACAACATATAGGAAATATTTCCCTTGAATTCAAAATACTCTGCAGTTGAAAACACCTGTTTTTCATCGGCTATTTGTCTTATTCCTTCCTTTCTTCCTGGAACTTTTTCAAAGCTTTGGACATTTCAAATCCAAACTTTTTGGTGCACTTCGACTGTTTACAATGCATGCGTGCCTAAGATAGCTAAGCCTGGCATCTTAAATTATCTAATGTTACCCAGTTGCCCGACTAAAGCTGCAGGGTGTTGCAAAGCAGAGCGAACAATAAAAACAAGGAGAAAAAAACATTTGGCATTTTCATAACTAGAGCTTGGCTTGGAAATGCCAACCCTGCCTCTGAGCCAATGCAAAGTACCTTTTGATCTACACACCAAGGGTCCCCATCCCCCAGGCCATTACTGGGCCTTGAACCCTTCAGAACCGGGCCGCAGAATGACAGGTGAGTGCATCATGCACACAACCCAGGTGTCCAAGCAGTTAGCAAGCTCATGGGTGTGCATGCAAGCCTGCTGATCCGCACAAATGGAGCTGTGTAGGGGCGTGGGCTTGCCCACTGCTCAGGCACAACTATCCCCCCTTCCCTGCCCCCCTCAAGCCGGTCCAGAAAGCCGCAGAGATTGGGAAACTCTGATCTACACCACACCAGCTCCATCTGAGATTGTCCTGGTTCCCCAACATCTGATGCCAATCTTGTTAATGTTGCGACATCCGTGCTGACATGACTCTCCTGGTTTGTGTCCTTCTCACACTTTGAGGTAGATGGGTGAAGCATTAGGGCGTCTTTGCCCAAGGACCCATACTGGTAAGGTGTGATGACCCAAAGGAGCGTGGCACAAAGGCAACACAGTCAGATAATCAGTAGGAGTCCCTTTTTTAGCTCCAACTTTGCCCCCAATGTCCTGGTTACCTTCTGGGCTGGAGAAAAACTCTCCCAGGAACAGCCTTTGGCTGCAGGGAATCCAGTCCAAAACGTGGTCAACAAAAACTGGAACTATAAGTCCAATCAAGGCAAAATGAGGTCATTAGTCCGGCAGGGCAGGAGCAAGAATTTCAGACGTGAAGCACGGCAATAACTCAACCCGGTTGGGAAGACGCCAGGAACACAGACAAGCATTTTACGGAAATTTACGGAATACAAACTAAAGAACCCTTTTCCAGCAGTGACCACAATATGATTGACTTTTGTCTCAACATACGTCCACACAAAAACCACCACAATGACGTAATCCCCAATTATAACTTCAAAAAAGGCAACTATGATCTTATAGACAACGATCTCTCATCCCTTGATTGGCAATCTCTATTCACTGGATGCAATACTGTTGAAGACCATTACAACATATTTTTACTTGAAGTCAAAAGAATCATCAAACTATATGTACCAACAACTCCCAAAACAAAACAAAAAAACAGATTACCCATAACAATAAGGAAACTTCAATCCAAAAAGAGATCACTCTGGCGGAAAAACAAATCTGGTCACGTTGCCAATTTCAAAAGCCGATACAAAAATGTATGCCACCAGATAAAGATCGAATGCACCAATTATCACATTAAACAAGAGGAAATCCTTCTAAGCACCAATTCCACTCATGCTTTTTACAATTTTGTAAACAACAAACTAAAAGATTCAAGGTCCATCCCACCCCTGATAGGACCTAATGGTAAAGACTGCAACGACGACACCATTAAAGCCAACGTCTTTAACACATTTTTTGGCTCAGTATTTGTAAACAGCAATGGATCATGCCCAGTATTTCCTAGCTGAACCTCAGACAACTACAATGATCTGATACATATCGATTTTACAGAAGACAATGTTGAAAAAGCACTTCGCAATCTAAAACCATCTCTATCTATTGGACCGGATGGACTATGTGCCTACTTCTTAAAAAAGCTACCCACTGCCATAGCCAAACCTCTAAGCATAATCTTTGAAAAATCTTTCAGGACCAGCTCCTTGCCTAACCTATGGACACAAACCACGGTCATCCCCATCTTCAGAAAGGGAGACCCCAGCCTAGTTGAAAATTACAGACCAATCTCCTTATGCTGCGTCACCTGCAAAGTCGTGGAATCAATTATTAACCAATCTGTCATCCTCCACTTAGAGACAAACAACCTACTCTCCAATAAACAATTTGGTTTCAGAAAAAAAATCTGCAACTCTTACACTGCAAAAACGTATGGACTACACAACTTGATCAGGGCAAAACAATAGATGCAATCTACATAGACTTCTGTAAAGCCTTTGATTCAGTGGTACACGACAAACTACTCCTAAAAATAAAATCCTATGGTATCTCTGGACAACTGCATAACTGGATAGAAGCATTCCTGTCAAACAGACAACAAATGGTCAAAATTGGGAGCGTCCTATCAAATTCTGTACCTGTCAATAGTGGTGTCCCCCAAGGCAGTGTTCTAGGACCAACTCTCTTCATACTCTACATAAATGACCTCTGTGATCATATTAAGAGCAACTGCGTTCTTTTCGCTGATGATGTAAAGTTGTTCAATACCACAGACAATACTGCTACCCTTCAAAAAGATCTTGACTATGTATCAGAATGGTCAAACAAATGGCAACTTCAAATCTCAACAAATAAAAATGCTCTGTCTTACATATTGGCAAAAAAAATCAGAAAATAAAATACAGGCTGAATAGTCAAGATCTTGTTGATGATCCAAGCTCCGTAAAGGACCTTGGAATACTCACCTCTAATGAGCTAAGTGCTAGAGCCCACTGCAACTATATAGCCAAAAAGGCATTAAGAGTTGTTAACCTAATCCTACGTAGCTCTTTCTCTGGTAATATCACACTACTAACTAGAGCATACAAAACATTTGCTTGACCAATACTTGAATACAGCTCATCAGTCTGGAACCCACATTACGTATCTGATATTAGCACAATTGAGAAAGTCCAGAAATATTTCACAAGAAGAGTTCTCCACTCCTCTACTCGTTGTAGAAGACCTTATGCCACCAGACTTGAAATTCTAGACCTAGAAAACCTTGAATTACGCCATCTCCGGTCTGATTTAAGCATGGTATATAAAATCATACATTGCAATGTCCTACCTATCAATGAATACTTCAGTTTCAATCATAACAATACAAGAGCAAACAACAGATACAAACTCAAGGTTAACCGCACCAAGCTTGATTGCAGGAAATACGACTTCAGCAACAGAGTGATCAATGTCTGGAATACTCTACCCGACTCTGTAGTTTCTTCCCCAAACCCCAAAAACTTTAACCTTAGACTGTCTACTATTGACGTCACCCCTTTCCTAAGAGGTCTGTAGGGGGCGTGCATAAGCGCACCGACGTGCCTACCGTCCCTGTCCTATTGTTTCTTTTATTTTTCTTTTATTTTTCTTATATGTACCCATTTCATGTATTCATAACTATGTATACACTTATACTTATTATCTTGTAAACAATTGACAAATCAAATAAATAATTAAATAAATAAATAAATAAGCAAAGTCAACACAAGATAAACTCACATTTGATCCCAGCAGCTGCCACACTCAGTTTGCATCTCTTTTAAATTCTCATTCCCAGCTGTAGCTAATGAAGGGAATCAGGGCCCTTTCCTCCCCCATAAGCCATGCAACCCATGTTGCTCTCTTCTCCGTTCCTCCCTGTGTGCCCTAGGATGAAGAGGGGGTGGGCCTGGGTCTTCCTCTGAACTCCCTCTCCCTTGTTCTGTTTCCCTGCTCTGCCCAGCCGGATTTTGCCCTTCCCCAGTTTCCTCCACAGCCAACAGAGCCACACTCCCATTCCCTGTCAGCTGTTCGTCTTCCTCTTTGGATTCAGACTCCGACACGGACATGACAGAAGGTAGATACTAGCTGGGATTTGAATCTCTGGCCTCATGCATTAAAGGCAATGTTATATTTATATCATCTATATATCTGTATAATCTCATCTATAGCTATTTCCATCTGTCTCTAGGGGGACACAATGGCTCAGTGGTTAAAGACGCTGGACTTGAGAGCCATGGTTTGAAACCCGAGTGTCATGCAATAGATGAGCTTCCATCCTCAGCTCAGCTCCTGCCCACCTAGCAGTTCAAAAGCATGCAAAGGTGAGTAGATAAATAGGTACCGCTTGGTGGGAAGGTAACAGCATTCCGTGTGCCTCAGTGTATTTAAGAGGCTGCCACAAAGAAGAGAAGGCCAAACTATTTTTCAAAGCCCCTGAAAGCAGGACAAGAAACCAAAGATGGAAACTAATCAAGGAGAGAAGCAACCTGGAATTGAGGAGCAACTTCCTCACAGGGAGGACAATTAACTGGCATCCCTCCAGAAGTTGTGGGTTCTTCATCACTGGAGGTTTTCAAGGAGAGACTGGACAGTAATTTGTCTGGAATGGTAGAGGGTCTCCTGGTTGAGCAGGGAGTTTGACTAGAAGATGTTCTCTGCTCTGTGTTCTGAAGACAGCCTTCTTGAAAAATGGCCGCCCAATCTCTCTGAGAGCCTCCAGAGATGGAGAAGCTGTTGCACAGACATTAACTTCAAGAGGTTTCATCTCATATTCAGACAAAAACTAAGTAAATGAGCCTCGGCGGCACAGTGGAGTGCAGTACTGCAGGCTACTTCTGCTGCCTGCCGGCTGCCTGCAGTTTGGCAGTTTGAATCTCACCCGACTCAAGGTTGACTCTGCCTTCCGTCCTTCTGAGGTGGGTAAAATGAGGAGCCAGATTGTTGGGGGCAAGAGGCTGGCATTTGTAAACGGCTCAGAGTGGGCTGCAAAGCACTGTGAAGTGGGATATAAGTCTAAGAGCTCTTGCTATTCTATGTAGTATTCTGGCCTTCTCTGGCCATGGAATGTAGTCCTTGATTGCCTTCCTTGTTGGCCATCATCTTCCCTGATGGATGGCCATTATATCTTCTCCAGCATGAAGACTCCCAGTTCTTCCAGCCTGTCCTTGGAGGGGAGGTTCTTGTATCTGTCAAGTTTCCAAGTGATGAAATCCATTTAAAAAGAAAAGAGGAAAATCCATCTTCCAAAACAATTTATTTTAGTTAGGAAAGCATCAAATTGGCAAAGTCTGTTGTAATTCTGGATCTGACACAACCCGGAACTACACCCCATAATATTGGAAGTTAGAAAAAAAATCAACGTTGCCTGGTGTCATCAATGTCCACCTCCAGGTCTCAGCAGGGTCATCTTGTGTTCCCACGGGAAGAAGAACCATCTAGCCTAAACAACTCCCACTATCTCTGCTCCTCCCACCTTAGGAATGTGGCAAGCCCGAAACCCCCCCCCCCCATAACCAGCAAAGGGAAAGAAAGGAAAGGACTATATAATAAGGCTAAATAAAATGGCTATGCATATGTCAATTGGGGGCTTGACAAAATTGCTGAGTCATCTTCATGGCTGTCCCCTGAACCCTCCAGGTTCACCAGAACTGAGGAGAGAGGAAAAAAAAGGCTCCCTGCATCTTTGAGGTGAAGTGTTGTTAACCTGCTTAGCATCTCCCTCTCGCGGCTGGCTGATGTTCACCTTGCGGTGAGGACACACCTGTGTCCTTCTGCAGTGCTCTGCTTCGAAGCCATGAATACCCCCAGCTTGTATGCGCGCAGGTGCCTAGGGTCACCCTTCCTTCCTTCCTTCCTTCCTTCCTTCCTTCCTTCCGGCCCATTTCACACAGGCTTTTCAAAAGGCCAGTCTTGTCTTCTCCACGAATCTCCTGGAAGCCCAGCCTCCCTTTGCAAATCCTCTTGGCAGAGATCTGAAGTAGTCAGTTTCAGACATTTGATTGATGCTTCCTGAACAATATATCTGAACATTCATCGAGCAATCAGAATAGAGCTGGAAGGGACCTTGGAGGTCTTCTAGTCCAGCCCCCTGCTCAAACAGGAGAACCTATATACCATTCCAGACCAATGGCTGTCCAGTCTCTTCTTAAAAGCCTCCAGCGATGAAGCACCCACAACTTCTGGTGGCAAGCAGTTCCACTGGTTAATTGCCCTCGCTGTTAGGAACTTTTTCTCTAATTCCAGGTTGCTTCTCTCCTTGACCAGTTTCCATCCACTGCTTCTTGTCCTGCCTTTGAAGAGTTTCCATGTATGCTTTCTGGTGCTTTGGAAAATAAGTTGCCCCCCCCCTCTTCTTTGTGGCAGCCCCTCAAATACTTGAATATTGCGATCATGTCACCCCTGGTCCTTCTTTTCTCTAGACTGGCCACACCCAAATCCTGCAACCATTCTTTGCATGTTTTAGTCTCCAGGTCTTTAATCATCTTAGTTTGCTCCCCTTTGCACTTTTTCCAAAGTCTCAACATCTTTTTTGTAATGTGACGACCAAAATTGGATTGCAGTATTCCAGGTGTGGCCTTACTAAGGATTTATAAAGTGGTATTTGGATTTACAAAGCAGTATTAATACTTCATGTGATTTTGATTCTGTGCCTCTGGTTATACAAACAAGGATTGTATTAGCCTTTTCTCTCTCTCGTTCCCCTTGGCCACGTTCCCCCTTATTGGCCAAAATACAGTGATTGTGTTTTAGGCACACATTGTTAGTGATATTTGTGCACCTCTGAGGCTCTTTCACAGTCTAATGTGTGTCCAAAACCATGTGTTTTTATGAGCTTTTTTTTTTTAAAAAAAAAAAACTGCCCTGCATTCTCTAGAATTGTTCTTTTTTAAAATCCAAAAAACATTCTTTTTTTTTTTTGAAAGCAAAAATAGAACTATAATTCACTCTGGGAGGTTGTCAAGACTGATTTGCATTATCACCTACATTGTTTCCTTTGCTCACAATTTGACAATAACGGGGTGATGGGTGGGTGGATGGAATGCAAAGGTGGGAGAATGGTATCCCAGCATCCATTGGCACCGTGGGACATTGCTGGCATCCCAAGGACGCACCGAGCAGATGTCCCAGCGTGGCTGGCTGTTTCCCACAGCAAAATGGACAGGAGCGATTGGGGGATGTTATGGGCCGTGGGTCGCCCGTCGGGAAAAAGGGGAATGAGCAAGGCTAGCTTTTGCGCGGGAAACCCAGAGCTGGCTTCGCTTCTTCTGTGCCAAAGTGGTTTATTCAGATTTCTACTTTTGGTAAAAATAATGTCCCAGGAGTTCCTTTTTCTGGATTTTCTGGACACTTGATAGAGGTCCCTATTAGCGCCAGCCTTTGTTGTCTAACAAAATTGCATTTTACCTCTCCTTTTAATTCACCAGCCTTTTAATTCATGCTAAAATACTTCCATGGAGGCACACACGGTACACATACATACACATAGCTGAAACATTTGCTTGGCAGCACTTGAATAAAAGGATGTTACAGCACTAATTGAATAATTGATTTTTAAAACTAACCTTCTGTCTTTCCATTTATCACTATGGGGGAAAAAATGCTTTCCCCCTCTAGCCATTAACAGGCTCGCTGGTGGTGCTCTTGAATTAAAATAAAGATGAAATACATTCACTTGCAAGACAACAATTAAGACAAATGCACCTGAATGCTGTCATATTAAACACTTGATGGCAAAAATGGGTATGGCTCTTTTAAAAATACAATTGCACGGGGGAATTTTGCTTTGTGTTCCTCTGCTCTGTGTATTTAACCGTGTCAAGCAAAAAAGCCCACAGCTCTATTTGCCACCGTGGCCAGTTTGATCTTGGTTAATATTTGGAGAGGAAGAGGGTTAATGTAACGTGCTGTGTAACCGGCTGAAGTTGAGGGGTCAGTGTGCAAACACAAGAGTTTAAGCAAGCAGGAATTAAGCTCGCCGGCCAGTTTATTTTTTTTTTACTTTCATTGCTGTACCAGAGCTAAAACCCGCCTGGTTTTTAATGTTTTTCAAAGCTGGGAGGAAATCCCATTTTCGTGTCTCCAAATGCCTGATGAGATCCATCACTGACGAAATTGCTCCCTCCCGGATTCAATCCACTTGTCACCTGTCTTTCCGGGCTGCGTTGCAACTTGTTTACTGCAAGATTTTTGTTGGCCTAAAAATACAGAGGAACTTGAAAGCTTGGCTGGACTCTTTGGTCCTCTCCGATCCTGACGGGGCCAAAAATCTTTGGGTACGTTGGGCAGGCGTTCGTGGTGATTTCATGGATACTTTCCATTGTGTGTTGTGCAAAAACATTTTGAGTGTTTCGCTGACGATTTGCAAGCAGAGGCATTGCCTGGAAGGGCTGGGCCGGCAATTAACATGGCAGCTGCGAGGGCAACTTGAACCCACATCCTTTTACCATGCAATGCAAGGAAAAAATGGCTTTGGGTTCAGTGAGAATAGAGCTGGAAGGGACCTTGGAGGTCTTGTAGTCCAACCCACTGCTCAAACAAGGGACCCTATACTGTTCCGGAAAAGTAACTGTCCAGGCTTTCCTTGAAAACCTCCATTGATGGAGAACCCACAACGTCTGATGGCAAGCAGTTCCCCTGGTTAATTGTCCTCACTGTTAAGAAGCTTCTGCTTAGTTCTAGGTTGTTTCTCTCCTTGATGAGTTTCCATCCATTATCCCTTGTCTGGCCTTCAGGTGCCTTGGAGAATAGTTTGACCCCCTTCTTCCTCTCTGGGGCAGCCCCTCAAATATTGGAAGACCGCTATCCTGTCTCCCCTGGTCTTTTCTTCCCTAGACTAGCCAGGCCCAGTTCCTGCAACCGTTCCTCATATGTTTTAGCCTCCTCTCCCCTAATCCTCTTTGTTGCTCTTCTCTGCACTTTTTCTTAGAGTCTCAACATCGTTTTTTATAGCGTGGTGACCACAACTGGATGCAGTACTCTAGGTGTGGCCTTACTGAGGCTTTGTAAAATGCTACTAATACATCACATGATAATGATTCTCTCTCTCTGTTAATGCAACCTAGGATTCCCTTGGCTTTTTTGCTTCTCTCCTTGATCAGTTCCCATCCGTTGCTTCTTGTCCTGCCTCTGGGTGCTTCGGAGAGTAAATTGACCCTCCCCTCTTCCTCGTAGCAACCCCTCAAATACTGGAACACTGCTATCATATCACCCCTGGTCCTCCTTTTCCCTAGAATGGCCAAACCCGGTTTGGATATTTGTTTATATATTTGCAGTTCAGAGTTTAAAGATTTGATCATACGGCTGCGGGTGTTTTTCCTTTATCGACACCACCCCCACAACCTTTCAAATGCCCCCGATTGAAAGTTGGTTTAACTTCTTCAGTTCTGGAATTGTGGTTTTGTTTTGCACACCAAGCACATCTTAGTTTGCTATTAACCCGGGTGAGTTTCTTTTGGGATGGCTCAGCTTGTTGTGGGAATCCAGCTTGGTTGTGGGAGTCAGTGGCTTTGTTTTGTGCCATTGCAGGAAGTGGATAAATTGTTCCTTCTCTTTTTCCTGCAACAACCCTGTGATACCCTTCTTGGGCTGGCAAGAACAACGGGGCCCTGAGTCACCCCAGGGGCTTCTGAAAAAGAGTGGAAGACTTTGCACCCCGTCGTTACCTTTTAGATATTACCTGATTTGTTTTAGTCAATTCTTATGATTTATAATTGTATAATTATGATCCATGACTTATCACTGTTGCTTGTACCTGAGACAAATTCCTTCTGCATCCAATCACATTTGGCCAATAAAGAATTCTATTCTATTCTGTTCTGTTCTGTTCTGTTCTATTCTATTCTGTTCTGTTCTGTTCTGTTCTTCATTCCAATATCTATTCTATTCTATTCTATTCTATTCTATTCTATTCTATTCTATTCTATTCTATTCTATTCTATTCTGAATTCTACTCTACTCTACTCTACTCTATTGATTTTCTATTCTATTCCTTATTCTATTCCATTCTGTTCTATTCTTATTCTATTCTATATTCCAATATCTATTCTATTCTATTCTATTCTATTCTATTCTATTCTATTCTATTCTATTCTATTCTATTCTATTCCTTATTCTATTCCTTATTCTATTCTGTTCTATTGATTCCATTCGATTCTATAAATTCTCTTCTCTTCTATTCATTTTAATTCTAATTCTATCCTACTCTACTCTACTCTATTGCTGTGGTGGCACAGTGGTTAACTTAATGGATGTGGCAAGAAAGGTTGTAAAACGGGGCAAAAGTCACTTAACAAATGTTTTACTTAGCAATAGAAATTTTGGGCTCAGTTGTGGTTGTAAGTTGAGGACTGCCTGTATTGTGTGGGGAAGGCCAGGAAGGATCCAAGCTTTTCTTTCCTGAGGAAATCAAACCTTGATCAGGTCACAATATTTTCCTTCCACCGACACTGGTGGCAGGACAAATCTGTTATTTTTTTGGAAGGTTTGTGCACAAGCTCTTTTCTGTCTTGCACGGTTCCCTGCCTCCTAAGAACTAAGCGTTTTTTGCCTGTTACTTTTTAAATTTGGGTTGAAGTTTGCACTTTCTTTCTAACTTTATTTCCCCGAAGCCTTAGGGGGTCTCTAGGGAGGGAGGCTAACTGATGAGCCGGTTCCCTCATGCACGGAACACACGGCTGCTTGCACCCACCTGATCTCGCAATGCTATTTTTTTCTCTAACACTCCCCACCCCCTTTTAAAGTCCTTCTCGGCCTCTGTGAGCCACCCTGTTCGTTTGCAATAATATCCGCTTTACTCCTGAGGAAATGAACGTTGTTCAGGAAAGTGGAGTTCCGTTTGCAAAAATGGGATGCCTCCCAACCTTGTGAAACTGACTAAATGAGCTTTGGAAATTGACTCCCCCGAATATCTTATGAAAATGAGATTGTGAATGTGGCTATAAAATGGGCAAAGTAACAAGGGGAGGCATTCTGTTATGCAGCTCCCGCTTTCCCTCAGGGTCTCTTTCTCCTCCCTAATTTTCCTCCCTCCCTCTCTCCCTTCCTCCCATTTCTCAATTCCTTCCTTCCTTCCTTCCTCATCCGTTCCCTTTTTCCTTTCTTCCCTCCCTTCCCTTTATCCCTCATTCCTCCCCTCTCCCTTCCTCCTTCCTTCCTTCTCTTCCCTCCTCTCCTCCTTCCTTCCTTCCTTCCTCCCCTCTCCCTTCATTCCTTCTCTTCCCTCCTCTCCTCCTTCCTTCTCTTCCCTATCTTTCTCATCTTTCCTTCCTCTCTCCCTTCCCATTTCTCCCTTTCCTCTTATTTTCCTCCCTCCCTCTACCTTTCCTTCCCTCTTCCTTCCTTGTCCCTTCCCACCTTCCTTTCTTCCTCCCCTCTCCCTTCCTCCTTCATTCCTTCCCTTCCTCTCTCATCTTTCCTTCCTCCTGCCCTGACCCACTCTCTTCCTTCCCTTCCTTCCCTTTTCCCCTCTCTCCCTCCCTTCCCAAATCAATGTACTTTCAAATCTGCACAGAGATTCCTGAACCCAGGCGTAAAACTGCAATTGTCCCCAGCCCATGGGCATTTAAAAATAAAAAAACCAGCCAGACTTTGCCTGCAAGGCAATAATCGTATTCAAAAATTGCTGCTACCTTGCGGGTTTCCCTCCCCGCTCCCCCTTGACTGTTGATCCTACTGATCTGCCCAGGAAATTGTGTAACAGCATTTAAGTTTTGAAAGCACTTTAGTGCAATTTTAACCAAGATTGAGAAAATAACCCTCCAGATTTACTGATCAATCTCAAGTTGGTTTATAGCACCGAGTTTTCCACTCTCCCAACTGTTTGAAGAAGGACAACAGCTGAGCGATTCTCCCCGCAAATAAGCTGTAAAAAAAACGAAGAAAAGAATGAGACTGCATGGAATTAATTTAAGCTCCGGAATGAGTTGCAAAAACATGGGCGGCCATTCACAGAGTAGACTGAACCCCGAGCGAGCAAGAAGGAAGGGGGAAACGGGCATGGAAAACCAATTTGGGCATCTGTGGGCCACATTTTCTAGAGCTGAAAAATTATTATCGTTCCCATGGATAGCTACCCATCAATTTCAGGAAAGAATTGCTGGTTTGCGTTAATGGCTTCTTTTAGGATAGAAGCTATTTCGTGCTTTTGGTTTGGGGTTTTTTTTTTTAATCCGGAAGATTCTTATTGATTTTTGCAGATGCTTTCCTGCCTTGAAATTATATACCAGTGGTTTTGGAAACACACAGGAGGTTGGGCAGAAATGGAGATAGTTTTTTTGTGACAGCCTCTCCTCCATCTGTTGGGCACTAACTAGGACACGCTGTATTTGTTCAAATATTTTATGGAGAGCTCTTTAGTTGGAGTAGATACTTCGGTTACAACTTTCCATTTCCCTGTTTTCCTCATTAAGTAAATCTAGTTTGGTCTCATGGTTAAATCACCAGGCGACGGTGAGTTCTAGGCATGGAAGCTGGCTGGGTGATTTTGGGTCAATCAGTAGGAGACTGTGAGTTCTAGCTCCACCTTATGGCTGGGTGACTTTGGCCCAACAATGAGCAGATGGCGAGTTGTAATTCTGCCTTAGGCATGAAAGCTGGTTGGGTGACTTTGGACCAATCACTAGGAGACAGTGAGTTCTAGCTCCACTTTACAGTTGGGTGACTTTGGACCAACAATGAGCAGGTGATGAGTTCTAATTCCCCTTTAAAGCTGGCTGGGTGACTTTGGGCCAATGATGAGGAGGTGGTGAGTTCTAGTTCCACCTTTGGTGGGGAAGCTGGCTGGGTAATCTTGGGCCAATCACTATCTAGCTCCACTTTACGGCTGGGTGACTTTGGCCCAATGATGAGCAGATGGTGAGTTCTAGTTCTGCCTTAGGCATGAAAGCTGGCTGGGTGATTTGGGGCTAATCCCTGAAATCGATTGAAATGTTAATAGTTCATCTGCATGTTATTAAGAAGACTTTTGCTGAGTAAGTGAAATAATTCATTTGCATGACATTTAAAGCCAAGTTTTGCTTAATAAGTAAAAGATGTATACTTTTCTTCATCATGGGTTGTTGCTGTATACTGTAATAATAATAATAATAATAATAATAATAATAATAATAATAATAATAATAATAATAATAATAATAATAATACAAATTTCACAAACTGACTACCTAGAACGCCATAACCGAGTTGCTAAAATCATTCACTAGAGACTATGCCAAAAGTTTGGATTTGAGTATAGTAACAACTACTGGGAACATCAGGTTGAGAAGGTTCTGGAGAATGAAAAAGTCAAGATACACATACTGGGCTGTTGCAAGACAATAGCTCAGACTGACTACAAACAACGTCACAACACAGTCGCTCAGATGGTCCACTGGAACTTGTGTCACAACTACCATCTGCCTGTAGCAAAGAACTGGTGGGATCATAAGCCTAAAAAAGTGGCCAAAAATGAGCATGCAAAACTACTGTGGGACTTCCGAATACAGACTGACAAAGTTCTGGAACACAATACCCTGGATATTGTGGAGAAGAAAAAAGTGTGGATCATCGATATGGCCATACCTGGTGACAGCAGAATCGACAAGAAACAACTTGAAAAAATCACCAGATATCAGGACTTGAGAATCGAACTGCAGAGACTCTGGCATAAACCAGTGCAGGTGGTTCCAGGGGTACTGGGCACACTGGGTGCTATGCCTAAAGACCTAGGCAGGCACTTGAAAACAATTGGCGCTGACAAGATCACCACTGGTCAGCTGCAGAAGGCCACCTTACTGGGATCTGCTCGCATAATCCGCCGAGACATCACGCAGTCCTAAACGCTTGGGAAGTGTTCGACTAGCGATTTGTGATACAAAACCCAGCATGGTTATCTCGTCTGCTGTGTATACTGTCATTTTTGTGTACAACAACAACAACAATAATAATGTTGTTGGCGTGCAAACCACTCCCCTGTCTCTACCCCATTTTAACTTGGTTTCCCTTAATGGCTTAATTCTGCCGGCAGCCTAAGAGAAAAACTGGATTCCATTAATAGGACAAACCGCAGACAAGTCACTGTGAGGTTAGTTTAGTGACTGGCATGATGTGTGAATCCAGTTCTTGGATGCTAAGGGTGCGCCCAAACCCTGGTTTAATTGTGCAATCATGGCATTTCAATGGGGAGGGCAGACAACACGTAACCCTTGCCTTTTCTATTCTTCTTCCAGTCCTTGTTCTACAAGAAGAAGCTGTTATCGGGAAAAGAAAAACGGAGTTGAGCAATTTGGGGCCACTGTTAAGACTTTTTCTCCAGTCAATTTGGGTTTCTAATAAAAGGGCAGAAAAACCCCACCAACCACACACCCTGATTAAATGTCAAGTTTTGTAAGATTTGCAGCAGGGATGAGTCATTATATTTTGCCCTTGACTTGAAGGGGATGTTGGGGAGGGCAGAGATATTTTCAAAATGTCTCTGGCCAATGTCTCAAACAAAGCTGGAATTTGCATTTAATTGGCTTGTATTGAGTTGCACCCCAAAGAGCCCTTTTGGGATGGATTTTTTCCCCTTTACGGGCATAAAACAAGATGCAGGTTGGTCTTAAAAAACTCTCCAAGCACCACAGCTAAAGCTTTTCAGAGTTGCGAACATCCTCGGAGAGTCACAACGGCTCACCTCGGCCTTCCAACCATGAAGGATGCACCCCGCCCCCCAGGTGCACAACTCCCCTCACAACACAGTGTGATTTTTTTTTTTTTGCATTTGATTTCTGGCAAGGGAAGGAACAAGGCAACTCCGACAACTGGCCAAGCAAAAAAACGATTTGCTAGGGAAATACAGGCAGTTCTCGACTTACAGCAGTTCGTTTAGTGACCGTTTGAAGTTGCAATGGCACTAAAAAAAGTGGCATTTTTCAGACTTACGACTGTTGCAGTATCCCCATGGTCATGTGAAAAAAATCCGGACTCTTGGCAAGTGATTTATTTTTGTGATGGTTTCAGTGTCTTGGGGTCACATGATCCCCTTTTGTGTCCTTCTGACGAGCAAATTCAATGGGGGGAAGCCAGATTCACTTAACAACCAGGCTACTAACTTATCTGTTATGGCCTGTTGGCCGCCGGCCCTTCCAGCAGCCGAATCGGAGGAGGAGGAGGAGGCGTGGGAGTCGGGGTCAGCATCAGGGCAACCTGAGAGCTCCGAGGGGGAAGAGGGAATGGAGCTGGCAGAGAGAGAGAGGCAGAGCCTGGGCTGTCCGTCAGCCCTCAGATGGAGAGTCAACAGCCCCCCCCCAGGTCCGGAGGAGGAACAGCCGGGTCCAGTGCCTGACGCTTGGATGCACAGAAGGCAGAGGAGAGGAGAGCAGTGGAAATCTATGGACCGGTCCTCGGGACGGAAATCCCACCACTGCTAGCAAAGCCCCACCCAGGCTCTGGGATCAAAGGGAGGAGGTGGAGATGAACAGGTGTGGCAGACAACTATTCACCTCCTGGACGGACGGACGTGATGCAGTGAAACTTTTTGCCGAGGCTGCTGGCGCTCCTAATCAAGGAATTGTTGATTTAAATATAGAGGGTTTGTCGTGTTTGGGGAGCTGGGTCAGAACATTATCAACTGCAGGGATTCACTTAACTGTGTGAAGAGAGGGGCAAAACTCACATAACAAATGCCTCACTTAACAACCAAAATTTGGGGCTCAATTGTCATCATAAGTCGAGGACTACCTAGATCACAACTGAGCCCGGAATTTAGGTTGCTAAGCGAGAAATTTGTCAAGGAAGATTCACCCCATTTTACGACACTTGTTGCCACATTTGTTAACCGAACCACTGCAGTGGTGAAGTTAGTCACACGGTTGTTAAGTGAGTCCGGCTTCCCCATTGAATTTGCTCGTCAGAAGGTCGCAAAAGGGGATCACGTGACCCTGGGACACTATGACTGTCATAAATGAGAACCAGTTGCCAAGCATGAGAAAGACCAGTTTTAAGTCACTTTTTCCACTGCTGTTGTAACTTCGAATGGTCGCTAAATGGACGCTTGTAAATGGGGGACTACTTGCAGTGAGAATGGAAGCAGACAAATCAAGGCTGAAAGGGGTGGCTTAAGGCCTTCTAGTCCACCCCCTGCTCAGCACAGGATTCCAACTTCAAGCCCCTTCAACAGACAGTAATCCAGCCTCCATCCAGCCCTCCATCGAAGCTCACACACCATCTTGGTTGTTGGTACCCAATTTTCCTGTTGGGAAGTCAGCAAAGATCTCACGCTAGGAAAAAGATTAAATCCAAGTTTGGCTTAACAAGTAAGCAAATAAAGATGTATATTTTTTGCTTAGTGTGGCTTGTTCCTATGATCATAATCAATCATAATCATAATAACTCGGGAGCGCCTATATGCACAGACGTTACTTTAACAGCTCTTAGGTCCTTGTTTAGGACTTGAACTGTTACGTTTTCATCAGTCCCAGGCTATGAATCGAATTAAACATTAATTCTATAAAGAACAGGTCAGGTTCCTGTAGGACTTTCAAATCCAGACAGACAGACATATAGCCCACAACACGCCTGACATCACTATTTGGGAAAGAACAAAAGTCTGGTTCGTTTGATATTGCAATACCAGGTGATACACTAATGGAAGAGAAACATCTGGAAAAGAAGAACAAAATATTGGGATCTACAAATTGAAGTTGAGAGATTGTGGAAGAAGAAATCAAACGCTGTCTAAATACATGGAAATCCTGAACTTATTAGACCTGAATATTCTGAGTTTGCAAAAAAAAAAAAACAACCCACGTTACTTGGAGCTGCCTATGTACTCACGCATTGCCTTAACAGCTCTAGTTCCTTGGTTAGGACTTGAACTGGTTTTTACCAGTCCTTATTTGTGAATCAAACGGAAGATTAAATATTAAATATTAATAATAATCTTTAAAGAAACGTTAGTGCTGTTCAGATGGTATGAAAACCCCTCTCGTCTCCGTCACCCCATCTTAACTTGGTTTCCCTTGATGCCTTAATTCTGCCAATAGCCTCAGAGAAAAACTGGTTTCCATTAATATGACAAACTGCAGACAAATCACTGTAAGGTTAGTTTAGTCTGGCATGTTGTGTGAATCTAATTCTTGCACATTAAGGGTGCTTCCTAACCCAGTTTTTATTGCACAATCATGGAAATTCAATGGGGAGGGCAGACAATGTCAATCCCCAACCCCATGTAACCCTAAAATATATTCGTTTTCTACAATTTCAATTCTACAATTTCATTCCGCAGGATTTCTGGGGTCTATGAAAACTCACCGTGGGACAACTCACCATGGCCAATTCACCGCAGGATGAGAGTTAAACTAATATCAAGGAAATGGTGGAATAGACTCATTAAAGAAATGATGCAAAAGGAGGTGCAGCATGAAATGAGAATGACAAAAATTAAAATTATTTAAAATAATAGAATTGTTAAATTGTCCCACAGCCAGTTGATTCTGGCAAGTCGGCCATGTTGAGTTGACCATGGAGAGTTGGCCATGGTAAGTGGCCCTGTTGAGTTGGCCCTGGCAAGTTGGCCCTGTTGACCATGGTAAGTGGCCATGTTGAGTTGGCCATGTTGAGTTGGACATGGTAAGTGGCCATGTTGAGTTGGCTATGTTGAGTTGGCCATGGTAAGTAGCCATGTTGAGTTGGCCAGGGTAAGTTGGCTGTGGTGAATTGTCCCATGGTGAGTTGTCCCATTCCAGGGTTAGTAACAGGAGCACTGGATGCAGCGAGGTAAAAGAATTTCAGAAAACCTGGAGAAAATTTAGCCGGAATGGGGATTGGGTCTTCGTTTTCCAGTCTGCAACTTGTTCCATCCCAAGAAAATAAAGACGAAAACAACGTATACGAAGTATAGAATCAATTGTATTCCCCTTTGTGCTAAATGTACATGGGTTGGACGTCTTCATTTGCTCATAATCGTCTTTATCAGTAACACTTTACAATAACATTGAAGAATACAGGAATTTTACAGGGTAAATATGTAGAATCACAGTTTATCCCACCCAACCCCTCCCCAGAAAAAAAAAAAAATTAAAACAGGAAAGGTATTTTTTCCGTTGCTTTAAAAAAGTATCTGTTATAAAAAAAGTAAAGGAAATTAAATCTGATTTCCACCCCAAATGGAATGCTGTTAAAAAAAGGGGAGAAAATAAAATGACAGGATTTTCATTGTTAAAATTAATCGCTTTTTTTTCCCAGTCCGTTCTTTTTCTTTAAAAAGAGAAAGAGGATTTCAGGATCTTTTTTTTTTTATGGGTTTTTTTTTTCAAACCTTCTTCCCAGATAAAAAAACTGAAATATTAATAATGTACAAATAAATTTACATTTGATAACAATGTTCATTACGTGCACATAGAAAAGGGCAGGAGGACTTTTTGCCACAAATTCGGATAAAGTTTTGGAAAAGGGGAAACATGAAAAGTCACAAGGATGAAAATGAACCATTGAGGCTGTTTGGGAGAAAAAATAACATTAAAAACAACCCTAAAAATAATGCTTTGGGTCATTCTTTCCGTAAATGGGAGCCACGATAGCAATCAAACCGATCTAAAGGCCTTGCAAGTTGATAATAGCTAAACGGCCTTCCCTTCCCTGATCGGTCGGCCTTCAGACCTGCCAGCTTGCAACTCCCCGGCTTCCACATGTTGGCTGGGGACTATGGGAGCCCTGATTCCCACACACGTTTTTCTCCTAGTGTCCCAGTGGGGGGGCCACATGGTTCGTGTAGACACCAACGGCCTCACCCTCACCCTGGGATTAATGGCATTCACACGGGGCACCTCACCTGGCCGTCAAATTCACCTGTATTCTCCAAGGAAACCCCAATCCCAAACATTCACCTCGCTTGGAGAAATTGATTTTCGGAGTTTGGATATTTTGCCTTTTTTAATGGGGGGAAGTTCCGGCGATGAGACAAAAAACGAAGCTGGATTAAAACAAACCGGGGGGTGGGGTGGGGGCACTGTGTGAGAAAGCCCATATTTTCCACGGGGTCGTGGGGATGCGGCCGAGGTCTATATTGCATGCTGACTTGAAGGCAAGCAGGCACCCTTTGGGGCGAGAGGGAGACTGACTGAAACCGCCCAGCATTAATTTGGGGGCTAACACAGCGATTCTTCCTCAGGGGCCTCGACGATGCCCTGAACGAGACCTCACTTCTAAACTGCTCAATTCTGGCCCAGCAAACCCCTTTCTCCCCCAGTCCTGTATTCAAGTCTTCCCCATGCCTCAAACGTTTCCCTTCTTAGCAGCTCCTCTTGTTTCTTGGGCTCTTAGGGTGTGTGAACCTTCAGTTGCAGGCAATTTCGTTCCCGGGACTTTGGCTAAACTAGCTTGAGAGCTGGGGACAGGGACCTTACCGATGGCACTGTGCAGTCTCGGGTGGGATGGTGGGTGGGTGGGGTCTCTCTGCTGACCCCCTCCCCCTGAGAGGGAGGGACTTCTCTTGGGGCTGGGGCCTAGATTTGCTCCAGATTGCTCCCCTTCTCGGCGTCAGAATTAGGCTAGGCTTGGGATGGGGGACCACTTGGAAATCTAAGGCTAGACTGGGGAAATAGAAAAGAAAATCCTAGAAGGCTACAGCAAAGGATTTCTCTCGCTTTACCAAGAAGTCACCGGGAGTTTAAGTAGAGACTGGCCAGCCATCTGTCTAAAACGGGACAGGGTCTCCTGCTCGAGCAGGGGGTTGGACTAGATGACCTCCAAGGTCCCTTCCAACTCTGTTATTCCATGTTCTATGTTCTCAACCTGCCCTCCTAGAATAATTCACTTCACCCTCTCAGGATGTGTACCTTTAGCTTGGATTTAGTTTTAGAGCATAGAATGAGTGGGAAGGGACCTTGGAGGTCTTCTAGTCCAACCCCTGCTTGAGTTGGAGAGTCTATACCATTTCAGACGAAGGGATGTCCTGTCACTTTATAAATACTTCTCGTGATCTTGATTCTGTCCCTCTGTCCAGGCAGCCTAGGATTGCATTGGCTTTTTTGGCTGCCGCCGCACATGGCTGGCGCATATTTAAGGCCCGATGTCGGTTTTATTTTCCTGCAGAACCCTTCGGGGCTTCAGGTCGAATTGAGGCAGTGGGTCAGCTTCCCCTAACCCGATACCCTCCAGTTCTCCTGGGACTACAACTCCCAGCACTCTCAGGAATGCTGGGAGTTCTAAATTTCCAGATTGGGGAGAAGACAATGCTGGAGAATCCAAGAAAGAGAAAAAAAATCACAATATTTTTCCATTCCATTCGAACCCCCCCCTCCCCAAACTCCAAAGATCTCCTAAACAGCTGCTGAAGCACAATAAAAAACAGGAAAAGCTCTGTTGTCTTCCTCGTCTTCCTTCGGGGAGACCCTCTACCAAGAATAAGCACAGAAACTTTTTGGAAGATTTTTGCCAGGCGTTGTAAACCACAGACTTTTTGGGGGGCGGGGGGAGAAAGGCAGCCCCCCAAAAGCATTAGAACAATCCGTTCAAACATCCAACATGGCAGCCACTTCCTAATTTATTTTGAGGGGGGGATTTTTTTGGAAGGCTGAATATTGCGTTTGCCCTGTGACTAATGCCGTGTTTCTCAACTTGGTGGCTTGAAGACGGCGGGTGGATTTTAACTCACAGAATCCCACTGGCAGCCCTGGTATGCTGGCTAAGGGATTCTGGGAGTTGAAGTCCACAGGTCGCAAAATTGTCACAGTTGCCTGCCTCAGTTTTATTTAACACACTTGCTTCGACGTTCATCAGCCCAAATCCCTCAGAAATCTTAATTCAGAGTTAAGACTGGGCTGGGGAAATACCCAGAATTTCAAAATATCGTCTCCTTGTTCTGTTGCTTTTTCTCTGTGTCTTAAACTCCAGATATATCTGCCTTTAAGCAAAACCGATAGGATTAAACTGAACCGGTTTTAAATCCCATCTACTGCAATGGCCAACCTCCATCTTCACTCCGAAGTGCTTTTTAATATAATTCACCGATTAATCCAGCTTATCCAACTGGCGCCTCCAGACAAATGGAGGCAGCTGCCCAGCAGGCTCTCCATTCCACCGAGTGGAAGGGCCGGTGGGGAATGGTCGGCACAGGCTGGGATTTGGACACATTTTGCCTATCCTGGTCTCAAAAGCCCTGCTAGGTCCCCCTCCTACTTTAAGGCACCCAGGGTGGTGCAGAACTGCATCCAGGGTGGACGGTTTCCAGATTATGTTCAAATTGGATCCTGCTTCTTTTAATGCTCTTTGCTGAAAAATCCTGAGGGGTTGCCTTATTCCCCCCCCCCATTTTTGTGGGAAACTGGAAGTTGTTTTCAATGGGAAGCCAAGGACCAAAATCACAATCAAATGGCAAACATTTAGAGATGCCTTTTTAATAACAAGCATAATTTCCTTCCTAGATCAACATTTCTCAACCTTGGCCAGTGGAAGATTCATGGACTTCAACTCCCAGAATTCTCCAGTCAGAACGGCTGGCTGGGGAATTCTGGGAGTTGAAATTGACACACCTTAGAACACAGAATATCTATGGAGATTCCCAGTCATCCAGGTTTTTGGTTGTCCCAAAGATGTTTTTTTCAAGAGGCAACTGGACTTTCTGGTTTTTCTTTGAAAATGTTTCGCTTCTCATCCAAGAAGCTTCTTCAGCTCTGACTGGATGGTTCCATTCCTTCCATTCCTCACCATCCAAGTCAGAGCCAAAGAAGCTTCTTGGATGAGAAGTGAAATGTCTTCAAATAAAAAACCAGAAAGTCCAGTTGCCTCTTGAAAAAACACCTTTGGGATAGAACACAGATATAGGGTTCGAAGGGACCTTGGAGGTCCTCTAGTGCAACCCCCTGCTGGAGCAAAAGACTCTATACTATTTTGGACAAATTTTGGTCAAATATATGTCTTCAGTTTCCAGTGATGGAGCATCCACAACTTCTGAAGGCTGTTCCGCTGATTTGGTAATCTTCAAATGGAGAAGGTTGAGAAATATCCTAGGTTTTGCTGGGTTTGGCCTTGAATTAATCTATCTATCTATCTTTCTTCCTTCGTTCCTTCTTTCCTTCGTTCCTTCCCCTCTCTTCATTTTCTTTCTTTCTTTCTTTCTTTCTTTCTTTCTTTCTTTCTTTCTTTCTTTCTTTCTTTCTTTCTTTCTTTCTTTCTTTCTTTCTTTCTTTCTTTCTTTCTTTCTCTTTCTCTCTCTCTCTTTCTTTCTTTCTTTCTTTTCTTTCTTTCTCTCTCTCTCTCTCTCTTTTCTTTCTTTCTTGATTAGCCCTTGGGCCATATGAAAGTGCAAATTCCAGAAATAAATTATTACTAAACGTTGATCAAATTAGAAGCTAACCCAATGCCCAAACTAAGTCACCAAGATTGCAGCTCATCAAGCCTGCAGAATCCAGTCCAGGCTGTTGTGCTGCATTTGCACAACACACACATTGCTTTTCACTCTACTGGCTTCACACCTGCTGTCAGAGCTCAACTTACAGCTACAGGCAGGTTTCTTGGGGGAGGGGGAGACAGGAATAAAATTGGGGGCGAACCTCCTCTTTTTAGTATTCCTGGCCTGGGGACACACGAGAAATCCCTCTATGGCCAAATGGACAACTGGCAAAGGTTTGATTCACCTAAAAGGGGAGCGAGAAAAATAGGATTGGTCATCTCCACTGGGTCCTTTGCCCCAAAGTCGAGAGAAGTCCGACTCAAAATGTGGCGGTGGGTCCCCAAATTGTTCATTGGCAACGAGATTCAAGGCTTTGGAGATTTTTCGAGCAATCTGACATCCGTTGCAACATCCAGACGCTGCCCGGGTGTAATTTATGTCTGCAGAGTCTAATAGTAATTGTGGGCTTGTATTTTGCATTTTCTCCCCATCTCGGTTTGCTATTGGTCCATTTTTATGGCATTTTACAAAAGTATTGGCCTGAGACAGATTGGAAATTAAAAAACAAACCAACCCTGGTTCTTCATCATGGATAGCTTGAGAAACTCTGGTCTAGAATAGCAATTCTTTCCTTCCCTGGCCTGGAACAAACACCGTTGAAAGCTTTCCTGGAGGGACATTTTGATCGGCACCCGAGTGGAAACCTGTGCCAAGAAACTCCCATTTTTTCTGAATCTCACTGAGTTGCGGGGGGGAACAAGGGGCCTCTTGGTCTGCACCCCACAATAAGGGCCAGATCCACTGTGTCCTGCCAGGATAGGGGTAGCCCATGAAGCAGCCATGCTTCCCAACAGCTCACTAAACCACAAAACAACCAGAGATTTCTCTCTAGCTTGTCTGAATGCAGCTGCCCCAGAACCGCCTTGGCACCCAGGATGCATGGAGCCCCTGACTGGCTTCGCCGTAGTTTTGGGGGTGGGAGGAAGGGGGGGGGGGTTCCATGAAATCACCCTCCTTTCTTGGAGCTGCCACAGGCTGTGCCTTATGGTCAGGGCAGAGCTGACCCTCCAGATTCTCCAGGCGGGCAAGAGGAAAGCTGGCATCTTTGAGAGGGCGGCGGTCTGTTTGGAATCCCTCTTTGCTGCCTGGAAGAGTTCCAGACCCAAATCTGCTGCTCCAAGGCCACTTTCAGCCTCAAAAAGACCCCTGGGCCTTCTGCCCCTTCCCACAACCTCAGCCTGGTTTCCCCACTGTTTGCCCATTGACGATCAATCAGTGTGAACTGCAGGAAACAGAGCAATCCTTGCCTGGCACACCAAAGGGCCAGCCTAACCTCTGGAGAGGCCAACAAGGGTTGGGGAAGGAGGGGGGATTTGAACCCCTAACCCTTTCAAAGATCTAGGTGACTCCGTCCATCTTCCCTTCTTTATTTGTGGTCCTCCCCCTCCCTCTGCTCCCCCATTCCCCCAAAGCCCCCTCGTTTCAACTCTTGATAGCTTACGCATACTGCACTCTGTGTATCTCATAGACCTTTATAAAGCTATTTATCACACTATATTGATGTTTCTCAACTTCAGCCATTTTAAGAAGGAGTTGGACTTCAACTCCCAGAATTCCTGGCTGGGAATTCTGGGAGTTAAAGTCCAACCCCCCCTCTTAAAAGGGCTACGATTCAGAAACACCACTCTCTCTGTACATATATAACGACGTATTTATAGATAGATCTCTGATCTATGGCTTTCTCTTCGCGTTGGCTGCCTGTTGAGGTTACTCTACATTTTGGCAGAACCAGGAAATCGGCTCCAGTTGAGGGACCCTACCCCAAATCATACCTCTGCCCCCAACCGGCCTTTGGGGAACATCCGTGGCGTCACCGATGCACAACCGCTTTGCTCCACGTCGGGTCTCCAGGCACTCTTGCGTCCTTCTTCGGCCCCTGCCCCCCCACCCCGCAGCCCCCCACTTCGGTTTTCACAAAAGCAAAACAAAGTTTAACCAAATAATAATAATAATAATAACAACTCGTGATCTGACATGCTCGTTTCTTTTTAACACCGTTTTGGAAAGAAAGGAACACAATATAGCACCTTGTTTTTGAAGGGAGACCTAGGAAGGACGACGGTGGGAGGCATGGCGGATGATGGGAGTGTGGGCCGAGCCAGCAAAACTCCGGGCAACGTCGGCCCCGCTCGCCCCTGCGGGGGGACACCCCACGCCACCCCAACTTGGTTCACAATGGCATCGAATTATGGGTGTCAAACCTATTAGAAACCCCCCACCTTCTAAAAAAAAACAAACCAGTGTGATTTGGAACTTCCACCCCCCGTTTTGGGATGCGTCTGGTTGGCATTTGGGAAGTGGGAGTGTCCCCCTGTGGAGAGGTTGGGTGCCCTGGCATTTCTCGGCTGCCCTCCCAGAAAACCTTAAAGGACGAGAGGAGGGCTGGTGGGTGGTGGGCAGGACAGGGGTTAAACCAGGACACAATTTGAAGAGGGAGGACAGGGTTTGGGGGGAGGTCTCTGTGTCCCCTTCCTCCCTCGGCCAGTCTAGGGGGTCAAGCCTGGCGCTGGCCAGGGATTCCTTTCAGAGCAGCTGGTAGCGCGGTTGGGGTACGGCCAGAGGGAGGGAGCCCCATTGTTCCCACCTCCATCGAAGGCCCAAACCCTGCCGAGGGTCGGGTGGGAGAGGGCACCACGATCCGCTTGCCTGCTTGGGGCTGGCCACGCATCATCTGCAGTCCCACCTGGCGGGAAGGGGCTGTGGTTCTGTGCATCCCCCCCCCAAACCCCCTTTTTAATCCTCCTCCTCTTCGTGTGGTCCAGGCACCCTCCATCCCCCTTCCGGGGCAAAAGGCAGCCCTAATTCAACTGCTTGCCTTTAAGTCTGCCTGGGGGGCTGGGGGGGGGGGAGAACGAAACGACAATCCTGCAGGGTTGGAAGGTCAGAGTGGAAAGAGGGGCCCCCCACAAACTTCTCACCTCCACTGTGTTTCTTTCTCTCTTTCCAGTTGTTTGTTTGGGGGGGGTGTCTTTTTGTGAGGGGGGAGCGTAAAAGGAGAACGAGATGAGCGAACCAAAGACGGGGCGACGGGGGGGGAGGGCGTTAGGAGCAGCGGCTGCCTCCCCTGGAGGAGGCATTTGGGGAGGTCTCCTCTCCAGAAAGTTTTTTTGGGGGGTGGGGTCGGGGTGGGAAATGCATGTCTGGATAGTCCCGCTGCGCACTTCCTTCGGGCGTTGGGTCTCTCTCTCTCTCTCTCTCTGGTGCACGCAGGGATTTTGAGGGGGGGGTGTCTAGGACGGGCGGGGGGCCTCAGACATAATATTCCTTGTCTTTGTTTTTCTTGCTTTTACTGGCCGTTTTGGGGGCCGTGGCTGTCTTCTCCTTCACCACCGTGCCGTTGCTCTGCGCCGAGTTACTGATGTAGTTGCGGCTCTGGTCCACCTGGTAGGAGCCTTCGTCCCGGTTGCGGTACTTGTACATGGCGTAGAGGAGGATGAGGATGCAGAGGGCGGCGGCCGCGACAATGCCCACCACCATGCCGGTGGTGCTGCTGGACTCCCGGATGACCTCCACGGCGCCGGGGGGACCCCTCTCCCCGGGGTCGGTGGGGTTAGCTGTGGGCAGATTGTGGAAATCGGGGGAAGAGGTTATAACGGGGTATTTGGGGCGGTTGAGCTTGTCCGGCTCGAAGGAGGTGGCCAGAGGGGGGAAGTGTTCGGGGTGGGGCCGCAGGGGCTCGCGGTTGTTCATTTTGCCTGCGGGGATGCGGTGGAGCAGGGTGGGAGAAGTGGTAGAGGCCAGGAGGTCTGGGCCGGAGGGCGAAGCCGGCAATCCTGTCCTAAGGTTGGGGCGGTAGCCGTGGGGCTTTTTGGCGGCTCCTCCATCGGGGCGGCCCATCGGGGTCCTATCAGTGATCAGGGGGAAGGTGGTGTAAAAATCTTCATCGTCGGTGGGGGGCAGGCTGGAGTCGAAGACCTCGCCGGAGGCGTACCCCGAGGCCTCGATGCCCTCTTCGCAGTCGACGTCGTCTTGGTCGGTCAGGCAGGGGGGCTTCGGCTGAGCCGGGAGGGAGATGGTGTCTTTGGTGGTCTCGATTACGGTTAGGAAGGGGCCGAAGGTGGGAGGCAGGGGGATAAAAGGAGAGCGCGTGGCGATTGGAGGGGTGTCTAGAGAGTCTTCGGTTATTATGGGCAAGACTAATTCACCTCCTAGAACAGAGAGAAAAGGGGGAGAGAAGAGACGGGGAGAGAAGGGTCAGCCGGGCCGCCTGGGGTCCCCCCCACGTCCACACAAGACAGCGCCAACCACGAGAATTAGCTAGCCAAACCCCACTGACTCCGGTCCCTGGCAACTTCCCTTTTTTTTGTCTAGAGAAATCATAATCAAAGGAAAAAAAAGAAAGATAATTAAAAAAGGCATTTAAATCCATAAAAAAAGAAAAAGAAAGAAAAAAAATTAAAACAGATAAAACAGCAGAATTAAGAGCAGTAACACCCTCTCTGGCTGATTTCTCTTCCCATCCTCTTCAGGCTAAAACACTCAAATATTCTTTTTCTCTCTCTCTCTCTCTCTCTCTCTGTTTTTTCCTTATTTTTTTCCCTGTCTGTTTGTTTTGTTTTTTTAAAAAAAATAAGAGAGCAAACCACGGAATTCAGTCAACTTACATCAACAAATAGGCCGTGTGATATTAGCATGAAGAAAAAAAATTACAAAAAAGAAAACTAGGTAAGAATGTTTTTTGGAGAAAAATCAACTTTTTTTTTTCTTTTCGTTTCTTTTAAACAACTCTCTCTCTGCATCTTGCCTTTATTTTTTTATTTTTTTTTTTAATTTTGCTTTCTTCCGAGATTCATTTCTCTTGCTTGGTTTTTCATCATGGCACCCCCTTTGCCACTTCCCTCCTCCCATACCCGCCAAAAGAATCCCCCCCTGGATTTGTTGCACCCCAAAATCCCTATCACCCACTTCCATGTTCCAAAAACTAACATCATCGGGGACTTTCAAATCCATTTTTAAAGCTCTTTGCAAATTGGAGGATTTTAGATATAAATCAAGGCAAAATTATGACTTTGTCCAGAGCTGGGATGGCCCAGCCTGCCTTCTCTCTCTCCGTTCTTTTCCTTCCCTTTTTTCCAAATTGATCCTGGATTTGATCTTCCTGGCATTGTGCGAAATGGGATGAAAGTGGGTGGTTGGGGATGGGGTGTTTGTTTTTTCTCCCAAGGAGGGGTGATAATAGTTTTTCCCTGCATTCCCACGGGGGTCCCCGGATAGGAAACAGATGACAGAGGTTTTAGTGAAGAACTATCTCCTCAATACAATTTAAAAACAAAACAAAAAAGCAAAACGAAACGAAGTTAAAGAGGGAATCTGGGCTGAATCCATGCTTGTTGAGATGCAGAAAAGTGGATTTGAAGTGTATGAGAAAGAGAGAGGGGGGGGAGAGGAGAGGAGGGAGAGGGGGAGGGGGAGAGAGAGAGAAGGGGGGGGAGGAGAGAAGAAAGCCCATCTTTTTAATGGGAAAAGGAGGAAAAATCCTTGGAAAGTTGGAAAATTTTTCTCAAGCTGCAGGAGCTTTGAATAGCATGTTGGGAAGAAAACGGGCGGGATATTTGAGGTCATTTTGTGGATAGTTCGTCATATTTCAAAACCCCGTGGAGTGGGGGCAGTTAATAAATAAGAGCACAATTAGAACAATGTATCCAGTTTTATTGAATGCATCTAGATTTATCTGGCTATTTGATAGATAGATAGATAGATGATAGATAGATAGATAGATAGATAGATAGATAGATAGATAGATAGATAGATAGAGATAGATATAGATAGATAGATATAGATTAGATATAGATAGATCTATATCTATCTATCTATCTATCATCTATCTATCTATATCTAATCTATATCTATCTATCTATCTATCTATCATCTATCTATCTATCATCTATCTATCTATCTATCTACCTACCTACCTACCCTATCTACCTATCATGTTGAGACTCTAGAAAAAGTGTCGAGAAGAGCAACCAGGATGATGAGGGGACTGGAGGCTAAAACATACGATGAACGGTTGCAGGAACTGGGCCTGGCTAGTCTAGGGAAGAGAAGGACCAGGGGAGGCAGGAGAGCAACCTTCCAATATTTGAGGGGCTGCCCCAAAGAAGAGGAGGGGGCCAAGCTATATTCCAAGATACCCGAAGGCCAGACAAGGAATAATGGATGGAAACTGATCAAGGAGAGATTCAACCTGGAAATAAGGAGGAATTTTCTGAACAATCAACCAATGGCGTAGAAGTTGCTTTTGGAAGTTGTGGGAGCTTCATCACTGGAAGCTTTCACGAAAAGACTGGGCTGCCATCTGTCAGAAATGGTGTAGTAGGATGGGGGAGGGGTTGGACTAGATGACCTACTAGGTCCCTTCCAACTCTGTTAATCTGTTAATATATTTTGGTTAACCACTTAAGCCAGTGTTTCTGGCCTCAGCAACTTTAAGAGGGTTGGATGATAAATCTGGCTATTGCAAAAGCATTTCCACCTTTTGGTGGAGAGCCTGGATTATGATTATGCATAATTTTATTCCTTAGCTGAATTTGCACAGCGCTGTTTGCTTGGTTAATTATGTGAGAAGGTTAAATGGCATGGCTGTTCTAGGGGAAAGTGGGAAGGAGATGCAAACATTCATAGGTTTATTCTGTGCTGGTATAAACTGTGTTTTTATCTTCGTCATGGGCATGTCACAGATACACAAGTGCTTGGAAGCCCTTTGCATGTCGCACTCTGAACATTTTTAAGCAGGAAAAGATCAGGGAGATTTTCATGCAGAGCAAGAAAATTACTGGGCTGTGTCTGAACCACTTTTGTGTTCCTAAAAGCAAGATCCGCACTGAAATATTCAGAGGAGCAGGCTATAAGGAGAGTTTGAAGGCTGCATCTTAACCCTGAAACAGTAAACCAGCGCAGCACATTCGACAAGGCAAGCCAGCCTAAATCTGGCAGGATGTTTGAAAAGGTTTTAAAACAGATTACAATTATGCATAATTTTATTCCTTAGCTGAGTTTGCACAGCACCATTCGCCTGGTTAATTAAGTTAAAAGGTTAAATGGAATTAACTCATTTTTCCTTCTGCTTAAAAGCAGAAGCTAATCAAATAGTTTGGATTCATAAAACTTCAGGAATGTTACCCCCAAAGGTGCTTTTTTCAAGAGGCAACCGGACTTTCTGCTTTTTTTCTTTGAAGACGTTTCACTTCTTATCCAAGAAGCTTCTTCAGCTCTAGGTAACATCATCAGTGCGATTAAGGAGTGCAGTTTGCTGTCAGTTTATATTCAGTGGCTAGCCTGTCAGTGCGACAAGTGACAGAACATTGCACTGAATTGCACTGATTTGCACTGATGACGTTCCCTAGTTTGGGTCACGAAACGTCTGCAAGAAAGCAAGCGAGCTCCGAGAGCACCCAGGACCACTCATTCTAGAATGTCTGCAGGGGGGAAACGCAGGAAGGCAGCTAGCACCAGCCAGGGGTGGGCTTCACATTTTTAAGCAAGGGGCTCTCTGACCTAATGGCTGACTGGCTGGTCATTTGGCTGGCTGGGTGTGGTTAGGTGGTCATGTGATTGGGTGATCATGTGGGCATGGCTGGGTGGGTGTGTCCAACTCCACGTCACTTCTTTGCCCTAATTACCTTAAAAAAAGATATATACCAAAAAGTTGTTTATTATTTTGTGCATTTAATACTTAAATAAAAGATTGGGTGAATCCAGGCTTACTAGCAGTGACTGAGAGAGGGATCTTGGAGTCTTACTGGAGTTTCTGGTGAGTTATGTGATTCTTATTATTTGGGAATTAATCCCCTCGGAGGCCAGTGGCTCTGTGATCTGATTTTCTCAATTCCTCTCCCTGGCAAGCGCTGAGTGGATTGTTTATCTAGCTTGCAACACTTTTACAAGATGTGAAATGCTCTTGGCTGAATGCCCAGAAGTTCAATTAAGCCTATTAAGAGCTTTCCCTGGCTGCTTGTCTTTCTGAGGTTAGTGGGGGCTCTCCCGAGCCCCTGTGAGCCCCCTGCAGCCTACCCCTGGCACCAGCCCTTCCTTATAGGTTAGTCCAGGTGTCCCCAGCTGCTGGTTCATGGACCGGCATTGAGTTGTGGCATGCCAGAAAGCGTGCCATGCAAACAAGCAAAGCCGCTTCCAAGGAATGCAGGCATCATGTGAAACCACGTTCCCACCAGTCCACTGAGAAACGTCTCTCCACAGAACCAGACCCTGGTGCCTAAAAGGTTGGGGACAGCTGGGCTAGAGAACTTCCATCAGCTCCAGCCAGGTGTGTTCAACCTATGTACTGTTGTGGCCCGCCAGAGGCCAGTAGAGCTGACGGCAGACGCGGACAGTGAGGAGGTTGGGGAGGAACATGGGCCAGTCCTGGAGTCTGGGGAAGGCTCTGAGGGCTCTGCATCAGAGGCAGAGATGGGGCCAGGACAGTCTGACAGTTATCAGCTGCCTTTGGAGTCGGAGATCAGTGGGGCAGAAGAACAGCTGGAGCCTGTTCCCAGTGTGCGCATGCACAGAGCTGCCAGGAGAAGGGAACAGTTAAGGAACAAGGGTCGACTTGGGAGTAAAGGCACAGGTGGATGGTGAATGGCCCCTCCCAGAGGGAATAAAGAGAAGTGAAAGGGGAGTGGGGTTTTGCAGGAGACAATTAGTTCAATTCATTGTGTACCTGCCTGCAACCTGCAGCCAGGCGGTGCAGGGCAAAGAGTTCCCAGGCATGCAACACACACGTGTCCGTGCCTTTGCAGCCCCCTGGCAAGCTATTCCCAGCTGTTAGGCGGTGGGTTCATTAAGGAAGCCTCCAGCTGCAGGGCCAGGCTGGGCCGGGCACCGATGGCAGGCAGGGAAGGGCTGTGCCAGAGCCGGTGGCGGAGCGCGAGAGCCACAGCAGAGCAAGGGAAGTGGTGGGGCTCACTCGTCCGGCCCACTATGATTAACAGCCTGCTTTCCACCCCAATTAAATGTCACACATTTTCAGATTTCCTGCCGTCTCAATCTCCAGATGCTGCAAATAATACATTTTTAAAAAAACCTCTCATTTGCTTTTTAATAAGCAAGAACTGAGATGTTAGGAGGAAAATCCACCTGGAATTATCACTTGATTGCAGCTGGATTTTTTTTTTGTCCTTCTTATTAGCTCGGTTCTCACAACCCTCTTAACTAGGTCAATTTGCCAGCCTGGTGGCTCAGCTAATGATGTTGGGGTAGGGCTAAAGGGGGGCTGTTTTGGAGGGAAGGGGGGTTGACAGAGTGTCGCAAACTCAGCCTGGTTCGGGTGAACCTAGGAAACAGAGGAATTCAAGGCCTGGGTCCAGTGACGTGCGAATCTCATGCCTGCCCTCCATTTTGGAAAATGGCTTGTGTGAATTAGAGGCCCAGTTTTAAAAGACGAACATCTAATAAAGATATTGTTATCTCATAATAAAGTGCAGGCAAGCTTAACTCAATTACTGAACTGACCTATTTTCTAAATATGTTACCAGGATCTCTCTGTCAAGGAACCAAATGGGCTGAATTCATTCAATATGCTATACCTATTAACAAACTAACCACAGTTGGGTTTTTTTTAAAAAAAATTGGCAGGCTTTGGAAATCCATCTGCTGGATTGTAAAATTGACCTGTTTAGGCAATCTGTGTGCACAAAACTGATTCTCTCTGTATTCTCACAACCTGCTGAACACTGATGAAGGAAACCTAATTGCTGTGTTTATAGCCTATGCAATGGTTTGTCATTGTCACCAAGTTCACACAAAATGTAAGGCAAATGATGGTTTTTTTCCCACGTTTGTGTTCACAAATACAGGTAGTCCTTGACTTACAGCAGTTCATTTAGTGACCGTTCAAAGGTATGGCACTAAAAAAAGGGACTTATGACCTTCATCACTGGAAGTGTTCAAGAAGAGACTGGACTGCTATCTGGTGTAGGCAGGATCTCCTGCTTGGGTGGGGGGTTGGACTAGATGACCTACAAGGTCCCTTCCAACTCTTCTGTTATTTTCACACTTACGACCAGGGATGGGATTCAAATTTTTTAACAACAGGTTCTGTGGGCTTGGCTTAGTTGGGCGTGGCTTGGTGG
The DNA here is from genome assembly GCF_049901715.1 of Pseudonaja textilis. Classification (NCBI taxonomy): domain Eukaryota; kingdom Metazoa; phylum Chordata; class Lepidosauria; order Squamata; family Elapidae; genus Pseudonaja; species Pseudonaja textilis. The sequence continues at coordinate 716,056 of NC_142005.1, forward strand.
TCATGTGACTGGGTGGACGTGGCTTGGTGGTCATGTTATTGGCTGGGTGTGGCCAACTCCATATCACTCACATCGAGGCACGCATCTCCTCGCCTGGCCTCTCATGACTGCGGGGATGCTGCAACAGTTGTAAGTGTGAAAAATGGTCATAAGTCACTTTTTTCAGTGCCGTTGTGAGTTTGAATGGCCACTTCACACAAGCAAAATGCCAGCAAAGGAGGGGAAAAAAACTCCAGAGAAGTTCCTGAGACAGGAAGTCTAGTCCTGCCATGAATGTAATAAGGGTTAACGGAGAGGCAGTTTCTGTAAGCAACCCCAGAATGCTTCCTTCCTGCCTTCCTTACAGGATTAGCCCAGTAATTTCTTCTAACAACCGGTTCTCCCAACTGCCTAGAATGTTAACAACCGGTTCTAGCGAATAGTGCGAACCTGTAGAATCCCACCCCTGCTTACAACCATTTTTGCCAGAAACTGGTGTTTACTTCTGGTGTTTACTTCTTTCCCTGGTGTTTACTTCTTTCCCTGACCTGGTGGAGCCAACTGTGGAGACCCAGCCAGTGAGGGAGGGATTTGAACTGGGGTCTTTCCCTGGTCGCAATCCAGCATCTAAACCCTATTCCCCTGTTGTGGTTCGCCAGCAGCCTGTGCAGATGGCAGCGGAATCGGACAGTGGGGAAGAACGGGGACCAGTCCGGGAGTCTGGAGAGGACTCGAACTAGGGTCCTGCGTCCCATGCAGGGATGGGGCCAGGACCATCTGAGAGTGGGGTACTGACTCTGGAGCCTCTGGAGTCTGGCAGCAGCGAGGCCGAGGAACAAGGGGAGCCTCTTCCCAGTGTGCGCTTGTGCAGAGCTGCCAGAAGGCGAGAGCAGCTGAAACAGAAGGGGCGACTCAGGAGTAAGGCTGGGAGGTGTTTGCCCCTCCCATAAGGTATAAAGGACAGGCAAAGGTAGAGAAACCTTTGCAGGAAGCAAAGTTGTTGACTCTGTTCAGATTAATTCCAAGGAGAGAAAGGTGGGTGCTTATCTTGAGGGACTGTTTGGGACTCATTACTGGCTGGGAATGCACATAATTCCCAGCGTTGAAAGAAAACAAGAGTTGTTTTAACAAAGCGTGCGCTTAATTACAGTCTCAGGAAGCCTTGGTCAGAACACCCCCAAGTCCCTCTATCAACTTACAAAACTGGGATTCTCCACCCAAGGAGGTCAGCTATACTCAGTGGTGTGCTGCAATCACTTTAACAACCGATTCTGTGAGCGCACGCAGCATTAAAAAACCACCAATTTGAACCTCTACAGGGCAGCCCTGTTAAGTAGAACAGCTGAGGCGTGAGAAATCCACTGTGCTACGCGAATCAGCTGAGCTGAAAAAACCTGAAATATAGGACAGGATAGGGTGGGGCCAGCTGATTGTCGGAACTACTGGTTTGCTAGAACCGATCCGAACTGTCAGCAGCCCACCACTGGCTATACTGGGCAACCTGGAAGGGCTGAGAACTTGGAGGCCTCCATGAGTCCCTTAAGCAACGGCTGCATTCCAGCAGTGCTCTGAGGCAGGGTCTCCAAACTTTCTGGCTTTGTGGACCGCCGTGGGGGGAGAGGGGATGGTTCTGCGTGAGTGGTGGGCGAGCGTGCACAGCCCTATTTGCACAAGCAGCGTGCATGCGCCCTCGCTGCCTGTGTAAATGGAGCTTTGCGCATGCACGCCCATCTGTTTGGATGTATTCTTGCTTGCAGCTTCTGCGGCCCGGTTCCGAATGGGCCACGGATTAGTAATTGGTCACAGCTTGGGGATGGGGTGTGTGGGGATCCCTGCTCTAATGGTTGACTAGTGTTAACTTCTACTTTGCTGTTTGTGTGTTTGTCTGAGTGGCTTAGGATGTGGTGCAGGCCCAGCCCATGGGCATCATCCCCCCATCAGAGCCTGAATCTGTGGGGGAAGATGAGCTGGGACAGGAGGCGACAGAGATTGAGGGGAAAACAGCTCCGTTGACTGCAGAGGAAAGTGGGGAAGGGCAGGGCCAGTCCAGGCAGGGCTCTTCAGGATTGGAAAGTCTTGTAGACAGGGAGGAGCAGGAGAGACAGAGCAAGAGCCAGCCCCTCCTGATCCTAGAACATGGAGAGAAGAGAGAAGGCGAGACCAACGCAGAGTGAGCCGGCTAGGAGGGAGGAGAGTGCCCCCCCCCTCACAAGACCCACCTGGGGACTGACTTGTAAGGAGATGCCAGTGGGAGGGACATTGGTTGGGAACAAGCGTTGAATCTGTGGAGCTTCGTGTGCACTTGCCTATGCCTGGAGATTGCGGTGTTCTGGCTTGTGGGGCTTGCCTGGTTTGCTTCACCGAACTTCTTGCTCTGGTTACTGTTTGGCTAACCTGGCTTACTGGACTGCTGGCCTCCATTACTGCTTTGCCCTCCTTGCTTACTGGACTACCCACAGCCAGAGGCTGCTGAAGGTGCGTGTGAGAGGTTTGTTCAAGGATGCCATGCCCCTGTCGGAGCCTGAATCCGAGGAGGAAGACGAACGGCTGACAGGGAGCAGGAGTTTGGCTCCGTTGGCTGTGGAGGAAACTGGGGAAGGGCAAAGTCCGGCTGGGCAGAGCAGGGAAGAGGCAGAACAAGGGAGAGGGAGTTCAGAGGAAGAGCCAGGCCCACATCCTCTTCATCCTAGGGCACACAGGGAAGAATGGAGAAGGGAGCAACGTGGGTTGCCTGGCTTACGGGGGAGGAAAGGGCCCTGATTCCCTTCATTAGCCACAGCTGGGAAGAGAGTTTAAAAGAGATGCATGCTGAGTGCAGCAGCTGCTGGGAGCAAACGTGAGTTTATCTTGTATTGACTTTGCTTATCTGTGTTCCTGGCATCTTCCCAACCGTGTTGAGTTATTGCTGTGCCTTCACATCTGGAATTCCTGCTCCTGCCCTGCCAGACTAATGACCTCATTTTCCCTTGATTGGACTTATAGTTCCAGTTTTTGTTGACCACGTTTTGGACTTGGTTCTCTGCAGCCCAAGGCTTTTCCTGAGAGTTTTTCTCCAGCCCAGAAGGTAACCAGGACATTGGGGGCAAAGCTGGAGCTCAAAAAGGGACTCTGATTGCTTATGACTGTGTGGCCTTTGTGCCACGCCCCTTTGGGTCATCACAAGGACTTGTAAACGTGGGGATGTTTGGGGGCACAGTTGGAGCAATAAAGGGGAGTCAGACCTGTTCTCTGGCTGTGTTGCCTTCGTGCCACTCCCAGGTCATCACAAAGGGGTTGGCAGTCTGGGGATTGTTTGAAATTGTAAATCAGACCAATTGAATAACTACATTAGGGACAGAGACATTTAATAACTGAGTGGCCTCCCGCCTTCGTGGTGGAGATGGTCAGAGTTGGGTGGACCTGCTTTTGAGCCCTGCGGGACTGGAGATGACAGGATCTTTGGGGAGTTGGGCATAAGAAATCCAATAAAGTACAATTAAAAATGATCCCAACCTGGAAACTCACTGCTGACCTTCTTTCCGTTGGTGCAAGTGTTGGTCGCCGAATTGTAAATCTCAGGAGTTATCCGTGAGGGTTGACAAATATTGTTCCAAGTTGGAAGGCCAGTTTGGGCCAAATTGGTCCTTGACTTACGACCAAAGTTGGGTCCAAAATTTTCATTGCTAAGCAAGGCAGTTAAGTGAGTTTTACCCCATTTTATGCCACAGTTGCTAAGTGAATCATTGCAGTTGTCAGGAAATTCCTCCTTGGTTCTGGGTTGCGTCTCTCCTTGATGGGTGTCCACCTATTGCTTCTCGTTTTGCCTTCTGGAGCTTTGGAGAATAGCTTGACCCCCTCCTCTTCTTTGTGGCAGCCCCTCAGATAGTGGAAGACTATTATCATGTCACGCCTTCTTTTCACTAGACCAGACCTACCCAATTCCAGCAACCGTTCTTCGTATATTTTAGTCTCCAGCCCCCTAATCTTTGTTGCTCTTCTCTGCACCCTCCCCAGAAAAGAAATGGCACATAGACACCAATATAGGCCATTTGTCAAGTGCCCGAATTTTGATCCTGGCTGGCTCAGGAATTCTGGGAGTTGAAGTCCATCAGTCCTAAAGGGGCCATAGTGGCATATAGAACATCTGCCAACATTTTCCAATTGGGACTCTCTGTTTGCAGCAAACGAGTGGCCATCAGAACAGAATAACAGAGTTGGAAGGGACCTTGGAGGTCTTCTAGTCCAGCCCCCTGCTCAAACAGGAGATCCTATACCATTTCAGACAAGTGACTGTCCAGTCTTTTCTTAAAAACCTCCAGTGCTGGAGCATTTACAACTTCTGGAGGCAAGTTGTTCCACTGACGAATTGTTCTCACTGTCGGGAAATTCCTCCTTAGTTCTAAGTTGCTTCTCTCCTTGATGAGTTTCCATCCGTTGCTTCTTGTCCTGCCTTCTCAGGGGCTTTGGAGATTAATTTGACCCCTTCCTCTTCTTCTTTGGGGCAGCCCCCCAAACATTGGAACGCTGCCGTCATGTCCCCCTGAGTCCTTCTTTTCATCAAACTAAACATACCCAGTTCCTGGAACACCATACCCATGGTTCCCAGCTATGTCCGGGCATCTTTAAGGCAGAGTTAGCTCCCTCCAGCCACCACCCAAGAAAATTCACTTTATTCCCAAGGCTGAGAATTAAGGTTTTTAAAAGAAGGTTGGGATGGATTCTCTCCTTTTTTGGCACGGAATTCATCCTATGCATGAAAGATTGATCCGCTCCTGTCACTCATTTACTCCCCCCGCCCCACCTCTGCGTTCACACACTCTTAATCTGGATTACGCTAAACTCAACTTTATGGACAGGCAAATCCATTGTCAAAGAGTTTAAGGCATTTGTCTCATGACATAAGCAGGCAAACGCTGCACGTTTTTGACTCCTTACACAAAATTGTGTCATTAGCGTCATTAGGGCATGTCACCAAAGACATCGATTTTCAGGATTTGCATACATTTATATCTGCTTCAGTCCACAGTAGATTAAAAAAAATGCAGAATACTTGCATAATTTACGTCAAATACTTATGCATACAGCACAAAGCATAATTAACGTAAAAACTAGCTTTGGTTCATTATTAAGGGATATAATGGGGACCCCATCCTGCTTATTAAATCTGAAAAAATTGTTAAAACAAGATCAGTTAAACCGAGATTTTACTGCGTTGTTCACACTCAAACTCTAACAACGCTCCCTTAACGATCCGGCTTAGGACTGAAAAGGTTGGGTTCGGCTGTGAAGATACCTTGAGGACTGCCATTAAATTTCCATATGTCAATCATGAGGCAAGAGAGCTTCTTCTTCCCTTGTCAATCACAAGGCGAGAGAGCCAATAGCGGTTGATTTTAACAGGAAGAGGAAGGATGGGTTTGGCTTGGACCGTTTGTGCTGGGTTTTCTTTAAGGGAGTGATAATCAACCTTGCTGGCTGGGGCCTTCTAGGAGTTGAAGTTCATCTATGTTAAAAGTTGCTAATATTCACAAGAAAGCAGGAACTCAGCTCCAAGGCAGATGGGCTGCATTCGCACAAGACACAAGACTGGAGGAAACCCGGGTTTGGGGATTTTCCTGAAATTGCCCAGACAATGAGAACAATTAATCAGCTGGACTCCAGAAGTTGTGGCTGCTCCCTCGCTGGTCAGTTTGGACAACCATTTGTCCAAAGTCTCCTGCTTGAGCAGGGGGCTGGACTAGAAGACCTCCAAGGTCCCTTCCAACTCTGTGATTCTATGTCCTATTCCTGTTCTGTTCTATTCTCTCTACTCTATTCTGCAATATTTTCTATATTGTATTCTATTATTCTATTCCATTATTCTATTCTATATTCTATTCTATTTTCTATTCTATTATTTTTTCTATTCTATTCTATTCTATTCTATTCTATTCTATTCTATTGTTCTATTGTATTCTACATTCTACCTCCTATATTTTTTTCTATTTTCTATTCTATTCTGAATTCTATTCTATTTTTTATTCTATTCTATTCTACAATCTATTCTATATTATTTTCTATATTCTATTCTATATTCCATTCTATTCTATTCTATTCTATTCTATATTCCATTCTATTCTATACTATTCTATTATTCTATTCTATATTCTATTCTATTATTCTATTCCATATTCCATTCTATTCTATACTATTCTATTATTCTATTCTATATTCTATTCTATTATTCTATTCTATATTCCATTCTATTCTATACTATTCTATATTCTATACTATTATTCTATTCTATATTCTATTCTATTCTACCTCATATATTCTATTCTATTCTATTCTATTCTATTCTATTCTATTCTATTCTATTCTATTCTATTCTATTCTATTCTATTCTATTCTATTCTATTCTAATTCTATTCTATTCTATTCTATTCTATTCTCCTACTCTACTTTACTTTTACTTTACTGTACTCCTACCTAGCACTCTGTACTGGACCTCTGAATTAAGCCTTGAGAGATTTCTTTGGTTTGCACATGGCAACATTGAGAGCACAACCATTCTCTGCATTAACCTGAGCTCTTGGTTTGGTGTCGTAGTGTGTGAACCCTGCTAGAATGGTAGTGATAATAAGGGTACCCCTGTTCACATTTTACAAGCACTCGGGGGCCTTGTTAGAATAGTAGCTTTATTTATTTATTTACTCTAATTATTTATTTATTTATTCTATTTATTTATTTATTCTATTTATACAGCCACCCACCTCAAATTACTGGCTCAACTCCTGATACTGGGCAGGGGGTGGACCAGATGGTCTCCAGGGTTTTTTTCAAGCCTGGCGTTTTATGTTTCTATCACTCTAGAAATGCCTGCCAGTTTCCTTTGTACTCTATTTTTTGGTGGTGTTGGAGAATGCTTTCATTCCACAAGATCTTTCCTGCTTGATCTTTTGTGTTTCAAAGGTAAGGCAAGCGTCCTTTGTAAAAAAAAATATACCATTGTGTCTTTTAATGCTCTTGCTTTTGATGTTTTCTGCCTTCTTTGATCTTTAAATATTGATGGAGCTATCTATATAATATTATTCTTTGCTACTATTGCGATATCATTATTATTGTAGTTATTGTCGCCCTTGCAAAAATGAATTATTTTTTTTAAGAAAAGCAGAATACAATTAACATGGGCTCCGCTAACTGGCAGGTTTTACCTGCTTTTCCACTTCTCAGTAGAGCTTAAATGCTGAGGGCTAGAAGCTGGGTTTTTAAAAAGCAGCACGGCCGCTGATTTTCAGGACCCTGGGTTTTGCGCTTATGGGATGTAACTGCAGCGAGCAGAAGAACATCTGGTTGTGCATGTGTGCGAATTTTTATGTGTGTTTAAACACAAGAGAGGAGAGGAGTGAAGGGAAAGGGAATAGAATTAGAGGAGGGGAAAGAGAGGGGGAAAGGAAAGTGGATAGAAGGAGAGGAGAGGAGAGGAAAAGAGAGGAGAGAGGAGAGGAGAGGAGTGGAGAGGGGGGGAAGGGGATGGAGAGGAGAGGAGAAAGAGGATAGAAGAGGAGAGAGGGGATAGAGAGGAGAGGAGTGGAGAGGGGGAAGGGGATAGAGAGGAGAGGAGGGAAGGGAAGAGAAGAGAAAAGAGAATGCAGGAAAGAGGAGGCAAATGTGGTGCCCAACTGCTACTGGGGGTCCCGGGTTTGCAAAAAAGTCGCCTGCTTGAGTCTCTGCACAGAGAGAGACCCCCCCCAACTCATCCCTGGGGCTTGGGCAAGGCTGGGGCAGTCCCTCCCCTTCCTGACTTGGGGGTGTCCCGGGGCAGCGAGGATGGAAAAAGACCCACCGGTACTCGGCTCGCATTCCTCCAAGTCCTCATCGTCGCTGGGACACTCGGCCGAAGCCACCAGCAGGTCGTCTGAATTCTGGAGAGAGGGAGAGAAAGGGCTGAGGGTCAGCAGGGAGGGGGACAATCCACAGGGCTATCTACCCGCCCCCACACACACCCATCTATCCCCTCCCATCCAACTCGCCCGTCCCAACGTTCACCAATGTTGGCTTTAAAAAACAAACAAAAAAACCCCCACATTGCCCTCCTCAATCTCTGGCACAAATTTCCAATTCTTTGTTAGGATTGAAATCTCTCTCTCTCTCCCCCCCCCCACCCCCTTTGATGGGGAACGGAAGGATTTATACTCCTTGCAGACATAGTACCACCCAGTCCTTTCGGCAGTTCCAAGAAGGCTCCACACCCATTTGCACCACTCGGGTGACCCTGAGGATAAAACCTCCAAGTGGCCTCAGCGACCCTCTAAAAGGATGCAAATGACCAGCTGTCTGCGAGGAGTATCAATCCTTCCGTTCCTCACCATCCAGTCAGAGCTGAAGAAGCTTCTGGGATGGGAAGCGAAACATCTTCAAAGAAAAAACCCAGAAAGTCCAATTGTCTCTTGGGAAAAAAAAAAGGCACCTTTGGGAGAACCAGGACCTGGAGGACTCCAGAATCTCCCTAGATATTCCGCTTGCAGCATCTGCAATGGTCTGGGTCTTTTTGCATCAGAGAACGGCAAAGCAGCTCCTTGCTCACATCTCTTGCCTGCCCCACTTTGCACGAGGGGCGTGCAATTGGCACTTGGAGGTGGTTTGACGGGGTATGAAGACCCCCCCTCCCCCTCCCTCCATCTCCTTGGTTCTGGATTTTTGCATACAGCTAGTAAACAGCAAAGGGGCTGGGAAACTACAGCTAACCTCTAGCAGACCGTGAGCCAGGAGGGAAGTACAACCGCAAAAACAGCAAACGCAATTCTCATCGGCACCAGGGAAAGAATAATTTCCACACCACAGAACAAAGTTCTGTTGTGCTAGCTTAAGATAGATTAAGAGTCCAGTCTCTTCTTGAAAGCCTCCAGGGATGAAGCTCCCACAACTTCCGAGGGCAACTTCTGTTCAATGGGTGGATTGTACTCACAGTCAGAAAATTTCTCCTTATTTCCAGGTTGAATCTCTCCTTGTTCAGTTTCCACCCATTAATCCTTGTCTGGCGCTCGGGTGCCTTGGAAAATAGCTTGATTCCTTCCTCCTCCTCTCTGTGGGAGCCCCTCAAATATTGGAAGACCGCTATCATGTCTCCCCTGGTCCTTTTCTTCCCTAGACCAGCCAGGCCCAGTTCCTGCAACCGTTCTTCACATGTTTCAGCCTCCAGTCCCCTCATCATCCTGGTTGCTCTTCTCTGCACTTTTTCTAGAGTCTCAACATCTTTTTTATAATGTGATGGACCAAAACTGGTGCAGCATTCCAGATTTTATTCTAACCAGCAACCCAATTACCCACTTTTGTGCCTAAGTACTTATTTATTTAAGCGCCTTGGTCCGATTACTCCCGAGGCACATAAAAAGAGGGATACATTAAAGCACATTAGAAGAGATTAAAACTAAAAAACTCCCATGGATTAAAATGGCAAAACGGAACGGCAGGCCTGGCTGCTGGGCCGTTCACGCGGATGTGCGCTACGCCGCCGGTTCGTGGCTGCAATATCGCATCCATAATGTAAGGTAAACGAAGAGCAGCAAAAATGGAGTTTTGGGCCAATTACAAAGACGAGTAAAAATAAAATTAAAGCAGGGATAAACGCGGCGCCTGACGAAAAGGGAAGTGTGGAGGTGTGACAAACAGACAGATTGAGGATTGCTTCATAATGGCAGTTGTCAAAACAACACCGTGGAGGTGGGGAGAGAGAATTGAAAATGCTGCCCTGGGGAGGCCCATCCAAGTCTTGCAAACTGGCTGCGGTGGTTGCAAAGAATAAGAATAGAGCTGGAAGGGACCTTGGAGGTCATCTAGTCCAACCCCCTGCTCAAGCAGGAGACCTTACACCATTTCAGACAAGTGACTGTCCAGTCTCTTCTTTAAAACCTCCAGTGATGGAGCAACCACAACTTCTGGTGGCAGGCAGTTCCACCGGTTAATTGTCCTCACTGTCAGGAAATTCCTCCTTAATTCCAGGTTGCTTCTCTCCTTGATCAGTTTCCATCTGTTAGTTTCTTGTCCTGTCCTCTGGTACTTTGGAGAATAGCTTGACTCCCTCTTCTTTGGGGCTGCCCCTGAGATATTGGAATGGGCAACATTTCCACCATGAAAAATGAAAATGCGTGCTTTGTTCTTTATATGTTTTAGCCTCTTGTCCCCTAATCTTTGGTCACCACACTATAAAAAAGAGGTTGAGACTCCGGAAAGAGTGCAGAGAAGATCAACCAGGATGATGAGGGGACTGGAGGCTGAAACATACGATGAACGGTTGCAGGCACTGGGCCTCCTTGATGAGTTTCCATCTGCTGTTCCTTGTCCTGCCTTCAGGTGCTTTGGGGAATAATTTGACCCCCTCTTCTTCTTTGTGGCAGCCCCTCAAATATTAGAATACTGCTACCCTATCCCCCCTAGTCCTCTTGCAGCTGTTTTTCGTATGTTTTAGTCTCCGGGCTTTAATCATCCTAGTTGCTTTTCTTTGCACTTTTCCCAAAGTCTCAACTTAACTTTTTGCAATGTGGGGACCAAAACTGGATGCAGCCTTCCAGGTGTGGCCTTACTAAGGCTTTAGAAAGCGGTACTAATACTTTGCGTGGCTTTGATTCTGGGCCTCTGGGCCTTTATTTTGCAGCCAAAGGTTTCCTCCACCACAGAAACATAACCCCAGGCTCTGGGTGCCCCTAATACGTCTGTCTGTGTCTAGATATAAATACAGCCCTTAAAAAAGAAAACCCAACTGGGATGAGAGTCACGAGAGCTCTGCGAAACAGAATACAGGTAGTCCTCGATTTATGACTGCAATGGAAAATCCCACATTTCTGTCTCTAAGTGAGACGTTTGTTAATGGAGCTTTGTGCCCTTTTACGAGCTTGCTTGCCCCGGTTGTTAAGTGAATCGCTGCAGCAGTTGATAAGTTGGACACCCGGTGGCTAAGCGAATCTGGCTTCCCTCATTGATTTTGCTTGTCAGAAGGTCACAAAAGGGGATCGTATGAGGACCCCCCCCCCCGGGAGGGACACTGCAACGGTCGTAAGTGTGAACCAGTTGCCAAGTGGCTGAATTTTGATCACGTCATTGCGGGGATGCTGCAAAGGTTGGTTAGTGTGGAAAATGGTCACAAGTCACTTTAGTCGGTACCGTGGTAACGTCAAACAGTCACTAAATGAACTGTTGTAAGTCGGGGACTACCTGTATATAAACAGAGAACAAACCCTTCTAGCACTGATGATGTGACCTAGTTGGGTCATGAAACGTCTGCAAGAAAACAAGCAAGCCCAGAGGTCACCAAAGACCCCTCTTTCTCCTCTCCACAAGCCACACTCCCTTCTAGTTAAGGGCTACCTGCAATTCCACACTCCTTGCTAGGAGCCCTGAGTGTGGAATTACTATTATTAAATTCAATTTCTTCCCCAAACCCCAAAAACTTTAACCTTAGACTGTCTCCTATTGACCTCACCCCTTTCCTAAGAGGGTCTGTAAGGGGCGTGCATAAGCGCACCAATGTGCCTACCCTCCCTGTCCTATTGCCTCTTTTCTTTTTATTTGTATCCATTTCATGGACTCATAACCACGTTTATACTTATACCTGCTATCTAATACTTGCTTGACAAATAAATAAATAAAAATAAATAAATAAAATAAATTAATAGCAACCACGAGAGCAGCAACAGCAGCTTCTGCAGGTCTCCCTATTATCAATGAACGGGTTAATACCTGTTCTAGTATTAGCTGTGGTTTTGGTTTCTTGTAAATGGTATTCTCTGACCAAACACTGTATTCAAAAATGTTTATGAATAAAATTAAAAAAAAAAATACAGGGAAAGGCTGGTTGCTCTCCAAAGGCCGAACACGAATCCATCCCCCCCAGTGGGACAGTCCATGAACCCTTGGGAGTACAGGCAGTCCCTGACTTAAGACCGCTTGTTGAAATGACCGTTCGATGTTGCCACAGCACTGGAAAAGCACTGACTTACGGCTGGTCCTCGCTGTTGCAACCAGGGCAGCTTCCCCTACGGTCCCAACGCTGGGCTGTTGGCGAGCGGCATGTGTTTTAACAACGTTTGCAGGCTGGATTTGCTTAACAACCGTGTGATCCGCTTAACAACCGGGGCGGAAAAGCGGACAAAGCAGGCGCGGCTCACTTAGCGATGGGAATTGCGTTCCCCCATTGTGGTCATTATGCTGAGGACTGTGTGGGGGGGAAAGAGTCTGGAAACTCCCCATACAAAGTGTGTGTGTGTGTGTGTGTGTGTGTGGTGTTTTCTGGCAACGTTGCCGCTTTGGGGGAACGCAAGGCTGCCACCGCAGCCATGGAGCGTTTCCAGGAGGCGTCAGCTGCACCACGGAGGAGCGTGCCCCTCCCAACCATCCTTGCAAGCTCCCTCGCCAGCCTCCCCCTCCCCGGTCCTCCCCCACCCCCCCTTTCTCTTCTCTTCTTCTCACAAAAACCAGGACAGCCTAATTGCTGCTGATGCAGTTGCCACGGCAACCGCAGGACGAGGATGCTCGCTTCCCCTCCCCAAAAGTCATCTTGCCATCAAAAGAAGGAAAGCCCAAACTGTCTCTGGGCGAGGCCAGGCAGGGTTTTTTTTTTTTTTTTGGGGGGGCGGAACCGCTGCAAAGCCGAGGCGAGGGGTATGGACCCTCAGGCCCCCTCCCCAAAAGATGAATCAATACCCCCCTCCCCTCCCCCCCAGAATCATCTGATGCCGCAGGAAGGAAATCTTATTTACGTGTTTGTTTGTTTTAGAAAAAGCCCTTTTCCCTTTTCCATGCTGCTCCCCCAAAGGCTTGGGATATGGGGGAGGGGGCTGGGTTTGCAAAGACACACACACACACACACGCACGCGCACACACACACCGGCTCAATCCCGCTGCAGGCTCTCTCAGCTGCACACTTGTCTTCCCAGGCCAAAATAAATAATATTTTTCAATGGAAAAACATCCCTTTAAATTCCAGATTGGTCAGAAAAGGATTCTGTCAACAAAGCATGTGTGTGTGTGTGTGTGTGTGTGTGTGTGTGTGTGTGTGTGTGTGTAAGATGCGCTGCCAGCAGAGTTTAGGAGCGGAAAAAAAACAACACCAAACCCTGGATTTGAGGATTGGTTTCGGTGCTGCGCAAAACCTCACTGTTGCCTGGCTAGGTACAGAAAGTCCTCGACTTACAACAGTTCGTTTAGTGACCGTCCAAAATGAGCATGGCACTGGGGAAAAAAAAAAAGACTTACAACCGTGGCAGCATCCCCCGTGGTCACGGGATCAAAATTCGGATGCTGGGCAATGGACTCATATTTATGACAGGTTTGCCATGTCCCCGGGGCGGGGTCATCACGTGATCCCCTTTTGCGACCTTCGGACAAGCAAAATCAACGGAGAAGCCATGATTCGCTTAACGACCATCTGACTAACTTAACAACAGGAAAATAAGAGGAATTGTATAGATCTGTGATGGCGAACCTATGGCACACGTGCCATAGATGGCATGCAGAGCCAATTGTGCCGGTACGTGAGCTGCAGGCAAACTTACCTCACTGCGCATATGCGCACCTCACAGCTGATTTTTCGGCTGGTTTGAGGCCTTTTTTGGCCTCTCAGAGGCTTGAAAAAAGCCGCTGCAGGCTTTGCAGGCCGAATAATAGGCCCGTTTCATCACTTCCCCTAATACTGCATGTGCATTGCCTTTTGGGTACTGGCACACGAGCACCAGCGCGTGCACAATTTTTGGCACAGGAGCCCGAAAAGGTTAGCTACCACTGGTACAGATATTGTCGCACTCTTGGAGGAATCACCTTTGTGTACAAACCACACACAGACCAGGTTTACCCTGGCTGCACAACTGGGCTTTCTCCTGAAAAAAAATAAGAACCCTGCATTCTGGTGAGGCTCTAAATAAGAAGCCTTAACAAGCTTTTATGATGATTAATGTTTACTCCAGTTCCCTAAATGCAACACCAATCGTCCCCTGTCCTTTTGCAGCCCTGTTTCCTTGTTGGTGTGGTTGTTGATGTTGAGGAACATTGTGGGGGTTGGTGGGGGAGTGGAATCAGGCAAAATCCAGTGATACAGAGGAACAATTCCACTACATGGGGCTGTATAGTATTGCCGTTACTTGGTATAAATATGCGCTGTTAAAAATAATTCATCTCTACATTTACCCTGTTAATACGAACTACGCTGAAAGTAAGTCCTAGTTTGATTTTTTGCACTTGCATCCAATATAAGCCCTACCCCCCAAAATAAGCCCTAATTAAGATCTTGCCCACTCCAGAGTAGACAGGTAAAAATTAAGCCAGGGTGGGGATGGGGGAGGTGGAGCGGCCCTCCTACTTACCTTTGGACAGTTGTAGCCGGGCCTCGCACATCCTGACAGCTGCCTGGGTGGCCCATCTCTTCTGCAGCTGGCAAGGCTGGCAAGGCTTTCCTGAAGGCCTCTGTAGCTGAGAACAAAGCTCCGGATCGATCCAGAACTCTCTTGCCGGCTGCAGAGGCTTTCAGAAAGGCCTTGCTGGCCTCAGAAGAAGAAAACGGGGTCTTATTTTGTGGGGGAAACGGTAGATGATGAACAAGCAAACCTGAACTTCTGGATTTCTTAGAAAGGTTGCTTGTTGTTGAGGGAATAGGACCATGTATGAACCTTTCCCAAATATTGAACTTTTCATCAGAAGCATATGTCAGAAAGCAGAAGTCGTGGCTGCTCCATCGTTGGAGGCTTTTAAGAAGAGATTGGGCAGCCATTTGTCTGACATGGTAGAGGCCAACATTTTGGGCACCACTGACCAGTTCTCTGGGAAGAGGTTTTTCCACGGACCAGAGGGGACGTGGTTTCTCACGTTGTCTGGATCCCGTGGATGGGGCTTCGCTTTTTGCATAGCCCTGTTTCTGGAATGCCATAGGCCGGTGGTGGTCCCTTGGGACTCCTGTTTGAGAACAGGGTTGGACTAGAAGATCTCCAAAGGTCCCTTCCAAGTCTGGTATTCTCATCCTTCTTGGATGATGCCTATCTCTCCCCAAAGCTAGCTGAGAGAAGTGTGCAAAACGCTTATTTACATTGGAAGTTTGCACAGAGTGTGAAAAGGGCAGCATGAAAGCTGAAAAGTCGATGCTGTCTCGACTTCAAAAGGCTTCCCCAATGATTGAAGGGACTCAGATGATACTTTGCAGTCCAAAGTTGTGTATGCGCGGATTTTGGAAACAGTTGGTGCTATTTTGCTCTCTGATCATTTCCCCGAACGGTGAAACCAGCACAGGAGAAAAACAATGCGTGCCAAATTATGAACAAATAAATAAAACTGGGAAGTCCACCTTGGAATCAAAGTAGCTTTACTTTACAAACTTTTGATAGAGCGCAGTGGCACAGTGGTTAGAGTGCAGTACTGCAGGCTACTTCTGCTAACTGCCAGCTGCCCGCAATTTGGCAGTTCAAATTTCACCAGGCTCAAGATTGACTCAGCCTTCTGTCCTTCTAGGGTAGGTAAAATGAGGACCCAGATTGTTGGTGGCAAGAGGCTGACTCTGTAAACCGCTTAGAGAGGGCTGTAGGGCACTGCGAAGTGGTATATAAGTCTAAGTGCTATTGCGATCTTCCTTCCTTCTCATCTCCTTCCTTCCTTCCTTCCTTCCTTCCTTCCTTCCTTCCTTCCTTCCTTCCAAGCTATCTCTCCTCCCTCCCTCCCCGCCGGCCCTCCCTTCTCCCACTGACCTGCGTGATGCTGTCCCGCATGGTGGGGGAACGGCCCCGCCGCGTGGTGGTCGTGGCCATGGTGGTGGTGGTCTCCATGATGGTCGTGGACATGTCCGCCAGCAGGGTGGTGGCCGTGGTCTCGGTGGTCATGACGGAGGGCACCTCACCCACCAGCCGCAGGTTGCCCTCCACCTTCACGTTGGCGTCGCTCTCAGCGGCCAAGGAGAGGACCTTGAGCCCATTGTAGTACAGCCCCGAGACCTGGCCCTGGAAGGGGCGGCCTTGGTCGCGGCCTCCGATCTTGATGGCGGCCTGGCTGTTGAAGATAGTCAGCTGACGACCTGCCGGAGGAGCCACAGAGAAGGAGCGGAGAGGTGAAAAGGGGGCTCGGCCGGACGCAGCATCCCAATACCATAGCTGCCAAGGGGGGGGGGAGCAGAGGTCAGGCTAGGCGGCCCCCCACCCACCTCCCCTTCTTCCCCAGGCTTCCATACACATCGACCTGACCTTGCGCCACCCCTGGCCCCGGGGTCTTTCCCGAGAACATACGACAGCCTGAACCCTAAGCTGAGCGCATCCGCTGTGCCAGCCACCTTACCCGGCCAGGGTCCTCCTAACTACACTTGGCTTGTGGCTCCATTGCAGCCAGCAGGACCCTCGGATGGGGGCCAGGTGGGAATCCAGGCACCGACTCGCCCTGCGCTTCCTTTCCGCCCTCTACGATCCATTCTGGGTAGTATTTGCATTTCCCGTTTCCTTATTCATCTCCTTCCTTCCCATCTTCTTCCTACGGTCCCCTCCTTCCTCACCGAGCTTTCTTTATCTTTTCTGTCTCTTTCCTTTCCTTCCTTCTTCCCTGCCTCATCCTTCCCTCCCTATTTCTCCCTTTGCTTCCTTCCTTCCTTCCATCCGTCTCCCTCCTTCCATGATATCCACACTCCTTCCTTCCATTCTTCCTTCCTGCCTTTTTCCTTCCTTCCTTCCTTCCTTCCCTATTTCTCCCTTTGCTTCCGCTCTTCCTTCCTTCCATCCGTCCCTCCCTCCATGACATCCATACTCCTTCCTTCCTTCCTTCTTTCCTTCCTCCCTCCCTCCTTTTTCCCTCCCTTCCATCAAAGCCTCTGGAGGATTTTAAGCAGATGGGAAGCCCTGCCTCCTACGTCCACCCCATGTAATCCCCGCTGGGGCTGCCCACCAGCCATGGGAGGGATGGGGTCCCTCTCCAGAGCCTGCAGCCCAAAGAACCAGCACCGTCTCCTTCTGTTCCTCTCGCTCCCCTCCGCTTTCTGATTAAGGGGGGTGGGTGGGGGGGGGGGGTCTGCCACAGTGTCCAGCCTCCCTGTTTCTCCTTCCTTTCTCCCCCTCCAGTTTTATCCCCCCCACATTCTGGAAACAGATTCCCCGTTTCTCCATATCACTATGCTGAGTTGAAGTCTATACGTTTTAAAGCTATCAAGTTTGAAGACCCCTGATCTATCACCTATCTATCTATGATCTCTCTCTCTTTCTCTCTCTCTCTCTCTTTTTCTCTCTCTCTCTCAGTACCTACCTATTTACCTGTAAAATCAATCAATCTATCTATGTATGTATCATCTATCTATCATCGACCACAAGGGTCTTCCAACTTGGCAAGTTTAAGACTTGTGGACTTCAACTCCCAGAATTCCTGAGCTAACGTGACTGGAGGAGGAGGAATTCTGGGAGTTGAAGTCCATACGTTTTAAAGCTATCAAGTTTGACGACCTCTGGTTTATCACTTATCACCTATCTATCATCTCTCTCTCTCTCTCTCCCCCCCCACCTACCTATTTACCTGTAAAATCAATCAATCAATCTGTCATCTATCAATCTATCTATGTATCATCTATCACAAGGGTCTTCCAACTTGGCAAGTTTAAGGCTTATGGTCTTTAACTCCCAGAATTCCTGAGCTAACATGACTGGAGGAGGAAGAATTCTGGGAGTTGAAGTCCACAAGTCTTAAAGCTGCCGAGTTTGAAGACCCCTGATCTAGGCAGACTAAGAGCGAGACTGGAGGCAAAGACTGGGGGGGGGAGCCAAATCTCGGCTTAGTTTAAGACCCAGACTCATTTTGCACGACCCCTTTCAAGCCCCTGGGGCCCCTGCAACAACACCGCCCCCCGAGGTGCCTTTCTGGCTGGCTTTGCACACGGCACACGCTTAGAAGGCGCATTCGCTCCCCCAGTACAGCATGCAATGCTCACCACCAGTAGCCCTCGATTTATGGCAATAGAGCACCACATTTGCTGTGGCTATGCGGGACATCGGTTAGGGGAATCTCGCCCCGTTTTACGACCTTCCTTGTCACCATCGTTAAGTGAATTGCTGCAGTTCTTAAGTGAGTCACCCGGTCGTTAACTGAATTTGGCTTCCTCACTGACTTTGCTGGTCCGGAGGTCGCAAAAGGGGATCACGTGCAGCCGTCACAAGTATGAGTCAGTTGCCAAGTGGCTGAATTTTGATCACGTGACAGTGGGGAGGCTGCAACGGTCGTAAGTGTGAAAAATGGTCCCAAGTCATTTTTTTTTCAGTGCCACTGTACTTTCAAACGGCCACTAAATGAACTGTTGTAAGCCGAGGACTACCTGCCTTGATTTGGGCTAGTTTATGGTTTAAAGGAGAGGCTGAATCCAGAAAACAGGTTCATTCAGACAATTCATTCTGGTGAACAGAATTAAGTAATTTAAATAAATAAAAAACCCTCCAACTTCACTCCAAGGAGGCTCTAATCTTGTACAGGCAGTCCTTGACTTACAACAGTTCCTTTAGTGACCATTTGACATTACAATGGCCCTGAAAAAAGTGACTTTCAACCATTATTACAACCGATTCACATTTATGACAGTGGCAGTGTCTGGTGGGGGGGTGGAGAGTCACGTCATCCCCTCTTGCGACCTTCTGACCAGCAAAGAGGGAAACCCGATTCACTTAACGACTGGCGTACTAATTTAAGAGCTGCAGCGATTCACTTAACATGTGCGGAGAGGGAAGTCGTAAAACGGGGCGAAACTCACCTAACAAATTTCTGAATTTTGGGCTCAGTTATGGGTGTAGGTTAAAGGAGTCTGTGTAAGTAAGTCTGTGTCATATAATATAGGTGGGTGTATGCATAATTTTGTATTTATTTATTCTGTCATGCTTATGTACTGTATATTAGAGGTGGAGACTCTTTAAAAGCCCTTACGCAATGAAATCTCCTTTTAATGTATGACGATTAGGGCAGGGGTCGCCAACCTTGGCCCCTTTAAGACTTGTGGACTTCAACTCCCAGAATTCCTCAGCCAGCAAAGCTCTGGGAGTTGAAGTCCACAAGTCTTAAAGTGGCCAAGGTTGGAGACCCCTGGATTAGGGTACATTCATAAGTGACAATAAAAGTTGTTCTAAAGTTATTCTATTCTACCGGTATGCAGCTTTGCACAGGGATCATGTTGGATCCTGGATCCATTCGATCAACCTCTGAGGCCCTGAATGCAGAAAAGGGATTGCAGGTAGTCCTCAAGTTATGAACCCGATTGAGCCCAAGTCTAAATGAGGCATTCGCTAAGTGAGTTTTGCCCCATTTTTTCCTGCCACAATTGTTAAGCAAATCAGTGCACCTGTTAAGTTAGTAACCCGGTTGTTAAGTGAATCTGGCTTCCCCGTTGGCATTGCTTGCCAGAAGGTCGCAAAAGGGGACCCCAGTACAGTATCACAGGCAGTCCTCAACTTACAGCCCCAATTGAGCCAGGATTTATGTTGCCAAAGGAGAAATTGGTTGAGTTTCGTCCCTTTTTATGACTTTTCTTGCTACAGTTGTTAAGCAAATCACTGGAGTTGTTTGGTCAAGGGTCTTCAAACTGGGCAAGTTTTAAGACTTGTGGACTTTCTGAGCCAACATGGCTGGAGGAGGAGGAATTCTGGGAGTTGAAGCCCACAAGTCTTAAATCTGTCGAGTTTGAAGACCCTTGGTCTATCTGTCTTTCTAATCAATATATCTGTTAATCATCTATACCTATGTATCCTCTGTCTCTATAACATCTATAGCTCTATTTGTATCTGTTTATCTTATATCTGTCTATCATCTATCTATCCTATCTATAACTATCTATCTATCATCTGTCTCTAATCAATATCTATAGCTATCTGTTAATTACCTATATCAAGGGCCTTCAAACTCGGCAAGTTTTAAGACTTGTGGACTTCAACTCCCAGAATTCCTGAGCAAACATGACTGGAGGAGAAGGAATTCTGGGATTGAAGTCCACAAGTCTTGAAGCTGTCAAGTTTGATGACGTCCTGTTCTATCACCTATCCATCATCTCTCTCTCTCTCTCTCTCTCTCCCTGTACCTACCTATCTATTTACCTGTCTATCAATCTATCATCTATATATCTATCTATGTATCATCTATCTATCATCTATACCAAGGGTCTTCAAACTCGGCAAGTTTAAGACTTGTGGACTTCAACTCCCAGAATTCCTGAGCTAACATGACTGGAGGAGAAAGAATTCTGGGAGTTGAAGTCCACAAGTCTTAAAGCTGTCAAGGTTGAGGACTCCTGGGTTAAATGAATCTGGCTTCCCCATTGACTTGGCTTGTTGGAAGGCCGCCAAAACATTGGGACACTGCGACCGTCATAAATAGGAGTCAGTAGCCAGGCATCTGCATTTTGATCATGTGACCACGGGGATGCCGCCACAGTCGTAAGTGTGGTAAAATGGTCATGTGTCACTTCTTTTATTGCCGCTGCGATTTTGAACGGCCATTAAGTGAACTGTTGTGAGTCGAGGATTATCTGTACTTCCCAAATCTGCAAATGGAAACCCCGCCCTTAAAAAAAATTGCTGGGTTTTTTTTTTCTCCCTCCTTGAGAAGTTTGCAAGCAGATTTTTTTAAAAAAACCCTCTCAAGTCTCTTTTTGGCTCCCTTTGATTTGGAAAACAAGAACACATATACTGTATATACCAGCTTGATCCCCGTGCTTCTCTATGAAACTATGTGGTCGGGCTTAGTTTTGGGGGAGGAAAATAAGGGGGGGAAATTCTGCCTCTGCCTACCAGCATCCAGCGGTAATTCATCTGGCTAGTGTCCTGTCAGTGTGTGAGAGAGTTGAGGGCTGTTTGGAAACTGAAAGAGTATTTGCTGTGTGAGCGAGGAGACAGCAAGGAGCCTGGGTGTGGCTTAGCTCAACTGTTCTGTACTGAAGCTGCTTGGTGCTGCTGTGAAACTGCAACTCCTCTGCTTGTGTTTTGCATTTGGAAGAGATTTCTTTTCAGGTGGGGGGAGGGGGAGTAGAACTCCTTAGCATCAGAGCGTGTTAATAATAATAATATAGGAAATTCTAATGCTCTGGTGGTCATTTTGAAAAATCCTTTCTTTGTGAGCATCTAGAAGCCAAGAGGAACTTAGGTGCCAATTAGTTTTGGCTCCTACGGGCCCTTTTCCTCCTGATTTAATGTTGTCCGATAGTGTGTTTATTTTGGCTCCCTGTGTAATTTTCCACATGCATGCAGAGTTGCATATATGAACTGCCAATCCCACGCCTGTGCAAGGCATGGGACCGATTAGAGACCAAGGCTGAGATGTTGCAATGAAATAAATGCAGGTGTGTAAAGCCAGAGGGCAATTTTACTGATTGCAAACAAAGTGCGTTGGTGTGAGTGTTTGTGTCTGTGTGCCTTGTCTGTATACAAGAGAGACAGAAAGAGAAAATAACACTAGGGCCAAATCAAACATCTGTGCAAACGAAGAGAATTTAGCAATCTCGGTGAGTAATAATTCAGGAACAAAACTGGCTAAGTAGCTCATATGACTGTCCCATTGTGGGTTTATGTAAACCTACATTATTGTTCAGGCTTGCTGGCATTCGCAAGAGGCTCATCGCTAGAGCAGCAATCCTTGGGAGGCTGAATGGAATGTGAGGAATGTGCAGACTTGATCACCAGATTAATTTAGAGTCTGGGTTTGTGTAACAAGGTCAAATCATAAAGCACGGGGCATCCTCGACTTACGACCACTATTTGGTGCAAAATTTCTACTGCTAAGTGAGACATCTGTCAAATGAATTTTGCCCCAGTTTACAACCTTTCTGGCCGCAGCTGTTCAAGTGAATCGCTGTAATTGTTACAGTAGTCACACAGTTGTGAAGTGAATCTGGCTCCCCCATTGACTTTATAATAACAGATAATAATAATAACAGATAATCAGAGTTGGAAGGGACCTTGTAGGTCATCTAGTCCAACCCCCTGCCCAAGCGGGAGACTCTACACCATTTCTGACAGATGGCAGTCCAGTCTCTTCTTGAAAGTCTCAAGTGATGACGCTCCCACCACTTCTGAAGGCAACTTCTGTTCCAGGGGTTGACTGTTCTCCTTGTCAGGAAATTCCTCCTTATTTCCAGGTTGAATCTCTCCTGGATCAGTTTCCATCCATTATTCCTCCTTTGGGTGCCCTGGAGAATAGCCTGACCCCCTCCTCCTCTCTGGGGCAGCCCCTCAAATATTGGAAGGTTGCTCTCCTGCCTCCCCTGGTCCTTCTCTTCCCTAGACTAGCCAGGCCCAGTTCCTGCAACCGTTCATCGTATGTTTGAGCCTCCAGAGACCCCTCATCATCCTAGTTGCTCTTCTCGGCACTTTTTCTAGAGTCTCAACCTCTTTTTTATAGTGTGGTGACCAAAACTGGATGCAGTACTCTAGGTGTGGCCTTTACTAAGGCTTTATAGAATGGTGTTAGTACCTCCCTTGATCTCAATTGTATCCCTCTGTTAATGCAGTTTAGGATTGCATTGGCTTTTTTGGCTGCTGCTGCACACAGCTGGCTCCTATTTAGCTGGTTGTCCACTAAGACTCCAAGATCCCTCTCCCAGTTACTGCTATTGAGCCTGGTTTCACCCAGTCTATACGTGTCCTTTGGGTTTTTCTTGCCTCAGTGTAGGACTTTACTTTTCTCTCCATTGAATTTCATTTTGTTAGACAGGGCCCAGTGTCCTAGTCTGCCAAGATCCATCTGGGTCCATCTTCTTGGGTGTTAGCTATTCTTTGCTTGTCAGAAGGTTGCAAATGGGGATAACATGACCCCAGGACACTGCCACACCGTCATAACTATGGGTCAGTTGCCACATGCCTAAATTTTTGATATGTCAGCATGGAGATGCTACAAAGGTCGTAAGTGTGGAAAACGATCACGAGTCATCTTTTTCCAGTGCCGTTTGTAACTTGGAACGGTCCCTAAATGAACCGTTGTAAGTTGAGGACTACCTATGTGGAGTTACGGTCCTAAGTTCTGGCGGTCGTTAAACAGGGCATCCCACGACGGTAACCTGATCTTAGAAGCATTTCTGGATTTTGTCCAACTGGCTTTTGACAAAAATTACAGCCACGCAACTGTGGGAAACATGAGTGGCTGCTGCCAAACACACAAAATGTAATCGTGTGTGTGTGTGTGTGTGTGTGTGTGTGTGTGTGAGAGAGAGAGTGAGTGTAGCTACGTCTGTGTGTGTATAGGTGTGCACAGCGGTCAGAACTCTGATACCAGGGGTGGGATTCTACCAGTTCGGACCAGTTTGGGTAAACCAGTTACAGCCGGTTCGCTGAACGGTTATTTCAACTGAGTGGCCGGCCCCGCCCCTCCTGCCCCCTCCCGCCCCCCCTGGAGTCTCCACATGGCCCATTTTCGATGGAGGTTAAGTGCAGGGTCCACGCAGAGGATCTGGGAGGGTGGAAAATGGGCCTTCTGGAAGTCCAGAAACGGGTCTGCTTCTGGCTTCCGGGGGGCCTCCAAAGGCTGCGGGACAGAGGTGGTGTTCAGTCGGTTTGGACCAGTTCTATAGAACCGGTAGTGGAAATGTTGAGTAGTCTGACTGGCCCCGCCCACCCCGTCTCTTCTCTGCCTCCCATTGAGTCCCAGCTGATTGGCTGGGTCTCCTTTGGTTGCCCTGCACAGGAGAACAGAGCTGGAAAGTAGGTTAGTGGGGTGGGGAGGGAATGGGGATTTTGCAGTATCTTTTCCCTGCCACGCCCACCAAGCCACGCTCACCATGCCATGTTACACCCACCAAGCCATGCCCACAGAACTGGTAGTGAAATATTAGAATCTCACCACTGCCGGGGGAGGCCGTTTTTGCCCTCTCAGAGGCCCGGGAGAGGCCCCTGAACCCCTGGAAGGGTGAAAACAGCCTCCCCCGGGCTCTGGAGGCCCACCAGAAGCCGGAAACAGGACGTTCCGGTAGGCCCCGCCCATCATGACCACACCCATCCAGCCACTGGGCAGCGAACCGGTTGCTGGGATTTTTGAATCCCACCCCCATCTGATACCATGTTGTAGATACATTTTGGGGGTCCCATCACAACTTTGAACAGCCACTAAGTGAACAGTCATTCAATGAAGACTGCCTGTATTGTGCCACCTGCAGCTTTCTGAGACAAAGCAGGATATAAGCACACACACACACACACACCCAGGGGTGGGAGTCTACCAGTTCGCACCTATTTGCTAGAACCGGTTGTTAACATTCTAAGCAGTTTGGAGAACCGGTTGTTAGAAGAAATTACTGGGCTAATCCTGTAAGGAAGGCAGGAAGGAAACATTCTGGTGTTGCTTACAGAAACTGCCTCTCTGTTAACCCTTATTACATTCTTGGCAGGACTAGACTTCCTGTCTCTGGAACTTCTCTGGAGTTATTTTCCCCTCCTTTGCTGGCACTTTGCTTGTGTGTTGTGACCATTCAAAGTTGCAATGGCACTGGAAAAAGTGACATGACCACATGACCACCAAGCCACGCCCACCACATAAGCCATGCCCACAGAACCGGTTGTTAAAAAATTGGAATCCCACCCCTGCACACCCCTACTGTGCTATTCTAATAATTGTGTTGTGCAAAATGCCCAGAATCTGAACTCACAACACGGTACATCACAGGGAAAGAAAGAGAGCTAAAACGAATTTATACCAAACTATATACTACAACTTTCTGCAATTGTTCTGCAACTTTGTCAACTTGTAATCCTCAGCTTATGATTCATTTAGCGACCGTTCAAAGTTACAATGGCATCAGAAAAAAAGGGGACTTAGCGCCGTTTTTTCACACTTACGACCTTTGTAACGGTTGCTGTGTCCCAGGGGGTCATGTGACCCCCTTTTGCGACCTTCTGACAAGCAAAATCAATGGGGGAGCCAGATTCACTTAACAACCATGTGAGTAACTTCACAACGGCCGCAATTCGCTGAACAACGGTGGCCAGAGAGGTCATAAAATGGGACAACGCTCGCTTAACGAACTTCTCGGGAACAACGGAAATTTTTGGCTCAATTGTGGTCGTAAGTCAAGGCCTACCTGTATGACTTTGTTGTTTGTATGGACAGTGAGAGCTTCTGCACCAGAGACAAATTCCTTGTGTGTCTAGCCACACTTGGCCACTGAAGTATTATGACCGTGGCAGCATCCCCCGTGGCCAAAATTAAGCTGTTGGGCAACTCTCATATTTATGACGGTTGCAGTGTCCACGCGATCTCCTTCCCAGACGGCTTCCAACGAGCAGAGTCAACGGGGAAAGCCCGATGGTGTAGGGTCTCCCGCTTGGGTGGGGGGGTTGGACTAGATGACTTACAAGATCCCTTCCAACTCTGATTATCTGTTATCTGTTATCTGATTTGCTTAACAACTGCAGTGATTTGCTGAATGACGGTGGCTAAAATGGTCATAAAATGAGGTGCAGCTCATTTAACAACTGCCTTGCTCAGACAGAAGCATCTGAGGCTCAGTTGCAGTCGTGCCTTGAGAACCACCTTAGCTCTGTTTTTATAGGCAGTCCTTGACTTAACAACGGTTCATTAAGTGACCGTTCCAAGGTACAAGGGCACTGGAAAAAGTATCTTGGGGCTGTTTTTTCACATTTACAACCATTTTTCACCTTATGTCCACCGCAGCGTGTCCGTGGTCATGTGATCCAAATTTAGATGCTTGGTAACTCTATTTATGACGGTCGCAATGTCCTGGGATCACATGATCCCCTTTTGCGACCTTCTGACAAGCCGAGTTAATGGGGAAACCAGATTCACTTGAGAACCAGGTTACCAGCTTAAGAGCTGCAGTGACTCATTTGACAACGGTGGCAAGAAAGGGTCGTAAAATGGGGGCAAAACACCATTAGCGAACATCTCACTGAGCGACAGAAATGTTAGGTTCAATGGTGGCCATAAGTCGAGGACTAGCTGTTACTAAGGCCTGCACAACCCATTTACGTGTTCTGGTTTTCTTGCCATTTATGAAGAACCTGCCATTTTCCCCCCCCCCCATCTAACTTCGCTTTCTTTATCCTTGCTGCATTCATTGTCAGGTCCAGGCTGCTGGATCAAACTTGCAGGGAGAGTCAGCTGGGTTGCACAATGAGTGGTGGTGTGTGTGTAACATTTGCCTCGCCAACCGCACAACCTGACATCACAAAAAGCCTTCCCTGCTCACCTCTCCGTGAAGCCATTAACCAACCCCAGGGACGTAGGACTCACCTCCTCCTCCTCCTCCTCCTCCTTTGCTGCGCTGCTTTGACTCAACTCCTGTTTTATTCCCATCACATCCCGCTCTTAACATGCTCGGCACCAACCTGCCCCTCCGTTTCCCCATTCGGCAGCCCATAAGTCAAACCTGTCACTAGATAAGATGACGTTCCCCCATTCACACGACTCACCTTACACCTCCTGCCAGGGATTAAGCCTTACTGCAGTCCCCAAATTTTATTCAGTTTCCTATCTCAGAATAAGAGAGCTGGGTTGGTCCTTGGAGGTCTTCTAGTCCAGCCCTTATTCAGGGGTGGAATTCAAATTTTTAACAACCAGTTATGTGGGCATGGCTTAGGTGGTGGGCATGGCTTAGGTATTGGGCGTGGCTTGGGGGGGTCATGTTATTGGCTGGGCGTGGCCAACTCAACATCACTCACATCGAGGCACGCATCTCCTCGCCTGGCCTCTCATGATTGTGGGGATGCTGCAACAGTCATAAGTGTGAAAAATGGTCATAAGTCACTTTTTTCAGTGCCATTGTAACTTGGAATGGTCACTCCACACAAGCAAAGTACCAGCAAAGGAGGGAAAAAAACTCCAGAGAAGTTCCAGAGACAGGAAGTCTAGTCCCGCCAAGAACGTAATAAGGGTTAACGGAGAGGCAGTTTCTGTAAGCAACCCCAGAATGTTTCCTTCCTGCCTTCCTTACAGGATTAGCCCAGTAAGTTCTTCTAACAACTGGTTCTCTGAACTGCTTAGAATGTTAACATCCGGTTCTAGAGAATAGGTGCTAACCGGTAGAATCCCACCCCTGCAGGAGACCCTATACCAGTGATGGCTAACCCTTTGGGCACTCAGTGTCCAAAGCGCATGCATCCCCCAAATGCAATGTGCATGCATCCCTCAGACATGCATCCCGTGTATGCATGCATGTCTCCCATACATGCACCTGTGTCTCTGTGCATGTGCATAGCACACCACGGATGTGTGGCAGAGACGCGAAGACTGGCTGGCTGGTGGGAGGCGCGCACGCACGCATGGTGGAGCTGAGTTGGGGCCACCTGTGGAACACGCGCCATACAGTAGGTTCGCCATCACAGCCCTAGACCATTTTTAGACAAATCCTTAAAATTCTGTAGTGGTGGAGAACCCCCAACTTCTGGTGGCAAGTTGTTCCACTGGTTAATTTTCTCCTTCACTCTAGGTTGGATCTCTCCTTGATGAGTTTCCATCCGTGGCTTCTTGTCCTGCCTTCTGGTGCTTTGGAGAATAGGTGGACAACCCCCCCACCTCTTTTTTGGGACAAGCCCCTCATAATCTCATAATACAGCTAGTCCTCAATTTACAACAGTTCATTTAGTGACCATTCAAAGTTACAACGGCACTGACAAGAAGGTCCATTTTCACCCTTACGATCTTGCAGCCTCCTCTCGGTCACGCGATCAAAATTCAGGTGCTTGGCCGTTGACTCATATTTATGACGGTTGCAATGTCCCGGGGTCCTGAGATCCCCTTTTGTGACCTCCTGGCAAGCAAATTCAGTTCAGATTCACTTAACAACCGTGTAACTAAGTTAACAACCACAGCAATTCACTTAACAACAGTGGCCAGAAAAGCTGTAAAATGGGGCAAAGCTCACTTAAGAAATGTCTTGCTTAGCAACATCAATTTTGGGCTCAATTGTGGTCGTATGTATAGACTACCTGTCCTTCAGAAAGTCTAGAGCAAAGGTCTTCAAACTTGGCAAGTTTAAGACTTGCAAACTTCAACTCCCGGAATTCCTGAGCTAACATGACTGGAGGAGGAGGAATTCTGGAAGTTGAAGTCCACAAGACTTAAAGTTCAAACTGTCGAGTTTGAAGACCCCCTGATCTATCTATATCTATCTATGTATCTGTCTATCATCTCTCTAATCAATATATCTGTTAACCATCTATCTATACCTGTTATGACTCCCCTTCAAAATTCAAATGAACAAAACAGAAAGCAGCCGTTTCACAATTAAATCAAACGGAAAGAAGTCTTACAAGATAACGGCTGGCAGAAACCACAGCATAAATCTTTACTCTGTCCGGCAAACCAGTCCTGGCAATAAATCTCCAGTCTCAGAGCTCCTTGCTGTAACGTCCTCACTCAAATAGTCACTTTGTTCCTGGCAAAATGTACCAGCCCAGCTGTGTCCTTTTATACTCATTGAGGCAACGTGCTAATTTACTGACTCGCTCTTCTCATTAGCTCCAGCTGATTTTGCCTTTTCAACCGTCTTCTATTTTTTACATTTAACCACAAATTTTCCAAGTTCTCATCTCCACTAGAAGACTCTCTCAAAACTTCCCTGTCAGCCATTCCCGGCTGTTGATCAGATAAGGAACCAGAGGAGGTCAAAGGTCCTGACAATTCTAATACATCAGGTCTGTCGTCCTTTGTCACGTCCATCTCCTCATCCTGGTTATCAGTCCAATCAGTAAGCCAGGCCGGCTCATATTTTTCTGCCATGACCTCTTCACTTGAACTCATATCAGTCACAGGAGCTGAATCCAAGCCCGGAGCCACAACATATACCTATATGTCTCTAACTTATAACATCTATAGCTCTATCTGTATCTGTCTATCTTATATCTGTCTATCATCTATCTATCCTATCTATCTATCCTATCGATCATCTGTCTCTAATCAATATCTACAGCTATCTGTTAATCATCTACCACAAGGGTCTTCAACCTTGGCAAGCTTAAGACTTGCGGCCTTCAACTCCCGGAATTCCTGAGCTAACGTGACTGGAGGAGGAGGAGGAATTCTGGGAGTTGAAGTCCGCAAGTCTTAAAGCTGTTGAATTTGAAGATCCCCGGTTCTAGAGTTTGGGGAAATGATTCTTGTCCTCGGCTCCTTCGTATGGGAGCAACAAGAATTTTTCCAGTCCTCAAACGCAGATGTTGCCTTCACATGCCTTAGACTGCGCACAACCCCTCCGTCCACAAGCCCAGTCTACATCTGGATGCTTCTCTTGTAACACTGTCTGTGCCTGCAGCCTTTTAATAAGCCTCGCAGCGTTTTTCACTTCCTTTCCATCCATTTTCTCACAGACACTAATACAGGCATTGTTTGCTTCTTCCATATATATATATATATATATATATTTGACACATCAGATCAATTCAGCAGCAGTCCTGTCCTGGTGTCCTGAGATTCGAAGAAAAATAATTGACTGGGATTCCCGGTTCTTTTTGTCCAGTAGCCGCTGAGTGAAGAGAGGAATTGTGAACAAGAGGCACTCTTAGCCTGTGCTCAGCTAGGAATTTGCAAAAACCAAAAACCAACAACCACTCCCAGGGTCTCTTGAAGCCATTCAGAGGTGCCGCGGCCATCCTGGCTGGGCTGGCTCAGTGCATTTAACAAAGTGAGCCTGTTTCCTACACTGGGTGATGACAAACAATCCTAGGTTTGCCTCTCCTCTCTTGGCGACTGACTACATGGCCCCTTGACGGAAGCTTTGGGGTTGGGTTGCCCTGGGTCCCTTCATGCCGGGGCTGAGAGAAGGACTGACCAAAGGCAAGACTGGAATTCAGGCCTCCCAATTCCAATCCAGCACCTTGGAGTACAACACCAAGTTCTAGTAAATCTCATAAGTGGAAGATACATTTTTCAAATTTTAAATCTCAGCTGTTTTAACCCACAATAGTCCAGTTGTCCAATCTCATCCTTCCTTCCTTCCTTCCTTTCCTTTCCCGTCCCTCCCTCTCTGTCTTCCTGTTTACTTTCCTATCTTCCTTTCTTCCTCTTTCCTCCCTCCTTTTCTTCCTATTTCATTTCCTCTACAATCCTTCCTTTCCTCCCTCCCTCCTTCCTTCTTTTCTTTCCTGTCTTCCTTCCTTCCTTCGCTGTCCCTCCCTCCCTCCCTCCCTTCCCTTCCCTTCCCTTCCCTTCTTTAGTAGGAAAAACCACAGGGGCTTTGCTGCAAAGGCAGGAAAGAAGGAAGGTCTTGTCCTTATTCCTAGTGGGCAAATATTAGGAGGACTCAGAACATGCCAGGGGATCGAGCGAAGGCCAGGGGTCTGGAGGAGATGTTGAGTTTGGAAAGGCACAGCTTCTCTGAACCCATTTGAGCTCAGGATGCTTGTCATCAATTACAGAGGGGAGAAATTTGCCAGCTCTTGGCTGGTCTGCCCTCCACCAAGCCTTCATTCCCAGCTGGATCTGGGTTGCACCGATTCATAAGAAAGTGTTGCTTCACGTGTGTTGTGTGAAAGCCGGCAGTGGTGGTTAGTCAGTATACAGTATAAAGCAACGGAACTCAGTGTGGGAATCCAGCCTACGAGTCTTTCATCTTGCCTTGCTGAGTCCAACGGTCCCAACTGGCTGGGGATTATGGCCGTTGGAAACCAACCTATCTGCAGGGGCTGCTTCCCAAGTCATCCAAGGCTCAGCACTGAAGCCACAAAGGCTGCTGGGTTTTATTTACTGGATCTCGGAACTGAGTCCTGCAGATAACTTTCCTACAAAGCTTGTTCTTCCCAAGAGGCAGGAGGCCAACCCCCTTCTGGGACATCCTCAGGACCACAGAGCGTTTCTGATGACAGTGGAAACCCCAGGTGGATAGGTATGCGGGGAGAGATGGCATTGTGGTGGCAGCAGCCTTCCAATATTTGATGGGTTATCCACATATTCCCCAAAGCCCCAGAAGCAACGGATGGAAACTAATCAAGGAGAGAAGCAACCTGGAATTCAGGAGAAATTTCCTGACGGTGAGAACAATTAACCAGTGGAACTGCTGGCCACCAGAAGTTGTGGGGGCTGCTCCATCACTGGAGGTTTTTAAGAAGAGACTGGACAGCCCTTTGTCTGAAATGGCATAGGGTCTCCTTCTTGAACATGGGGGTTGGACTAGAAGACCTCCAAGGTCCCTTCCAACTCTCTTTCTATGACTTCTAAAATTTTAGAGGCAGCTTGCAGCAGTACATGGGAAATCTGGGTCCCATTTATCGGCAGAAAGTCGGTCCTTCTGTCTGCAAATTCTACAAAACTTTAGCACTTGCTGTCTGACCACCTTGCCCATCGGGGATAATATTGTTAAGCCCCCCCCCCGCCATTTTTCCTGTCCTGCAATCCCCCCCCCCCCCCGACTGTGATCAATGGTGCAAATTCTCACACATTTGAGCTGGGAAACTTTAAACATCTGATGCCATGAAAACCGAAAAATCTCTCCCCAAGATTTTAGCAGGAGACGATGGCCAATTAAAAAAAAAAACTTTCCCCATTTTGGGGTGTTGTGTGCACAATTTACAGGTGGAACAGAAGCCTTGGGGGCAAAAATCAGTTCCCTTCCCTGCCTTGTCACCTTCCTGGAAAGCTGCCCAAATAAGCTTAATTTTCACAGGGAGAGGGACGTGAAAAGGGATTGGGGAAAGGACAGACACCCCCCCGCTCAAAAAAGTGTGCCCCTTTTGCCCTGCTGGGGCATCATCTGCTACCTCTGCACCCCTAAAACATAGCCCCCTCCTTTATCCCCCCTCCTTGTGACGGAAAGAACAAGAATGCATGGAAGAAATTGCTGTTTTGATAACAATAAAGTTACTCGCATACATTTACCCTCTGCATTTCCCTTCCTTTCCCACACCCCTTCCCCAACCTTTATAAATACCCCCCTCCCCTTTTCACATCCCTCTGGATTTCTGCTGCTTTTTCTTCCTTTTTTTTCCCTTCTCTCGTTTGTTTGTGGTTTTGGTTTTGGTATTTTTTTTTGTTTTTGGTTACTCGGATGCTTTAGAAGTCCCTTTAATTATATTTTTACAGGTTTGATTTGGTTTGGTAACTACAGCCTGTTTAAACCATCAAGGCATCGACATTATATATATATACATACATTTAAAAGGTCCCTTTCTCCCCGCTGCCCTCCCTTTAGAATAATCACCTGCTGATGATTATTAAAGCCCTTTTGGAATTTAGCGGTTAAAAAAGCGGTTTAGTACTTTGATTTGAGTTAAAAAGCATGTTAAAAGTGTGATTAGATGGTTAAGTTAGAATTTAGAAATGATCTTTCTGTTCTTTGGTTTTGTTTTGTTTTGTTTTGTTTGCTCATTCCTTCCCCGCTGAGTTTAAAAGTGTTGAAAGGTGCAGCTCTCGTCCCCAATGGGTTAGATGCATCGTCCAAGAAATTGTTAAGAAACAGAGAGGTTTGTTAAGCCTCAAAGCTTAGAGGCAGAGAGGAAGAGGATGATGGTCACTCGGAAGAAGACTTCTGATGTTGACTTCTCGGTGGGAAAAAATAAATCTAGGGATCACTTCTAAGATGGATCCCTGCTTCATCCCACACCTTCCTGACCTGCTAGCAAGTCCTTTTATCCCTCTTTCGTCTTTTTCCTGCTCAGCTGCCCGTATGATGTTTTGAAGGTGTTTGGATATTTGGATGTTTATTTTGTCAATCACAGGGTAATAGGTGTAAGTATAAACATGAGTAAGAATACAGGAAATAGGTACGAATAATTGGGGACAATAGGACAGCACGGTGGTGCACTTATGCGCACCCCTTACAGACCTCTTAAGAAGGGGAGTGAGGTCAATAGAGGTTAGTTCGAGGGTGAAGGAGTGGGGGAGGGGTTAGAGGAGGTGACCACAGAGTCAGGTGGTCTATTCCAGGCATTGGCCACTCTGTGGCTGAAGTCCTACTTTCTGCAATCAAGTTTGGAGCGGTTGAGTTTGTATCGGTTCTGTGTCCACAGGTTGGGCAGGTGGTTGACACGGAAGGAGAGACAGTCACTCCAAGGGTAAACTCCTCACTGCAGGTAGCCAAAATCACAAGAGGGGGAAAAAAATCCATCCAGATTAAAAGCAACCCCATCTTGTGAGCTCAGGAAGGGTGAGAGAGGAAGGCACGAGAAGAAGGAACCTCACTGAGTTTCAAGTCAAGGTTGACTCAGCCTTCTGTCCTTCCGAGGTGGGTAAAATGAGGACCCAGATTGTTGGGGCCAAGGGGCTGGCTCTGGAAACTGCTTAGAGGGGGATGGAAAGCACTGTGAAGCGGCATATAAAACTAAGGGCTATTGCTGTTATTCTATTCTATAATTATTTTCTATATTCTATTCTGTTCTTCTATTCCTATTCCTAATTTCATTCCTGTTCTCTATGCTGTGCTGTTCTGTTCTGTTCTGTTCTATTTCTACCTGGATGCCCTCCAGAAGTGTGAATTTCAACTTCTTAAAAGCCCCAGCTGGCGTGACCATGTAGAGAATTCTGGGAAGTCCACATTCTCTAGAAGAGCTTCCACGCTGGAGAAGGATGCTCTGTGATCCTCAGCCTCAGTAAGTTTAAGATGAGTGGACTTCAATTCCCAGAATTCCTCAGCAGTATGCTGGCTGGGGAATTCTGGGGTTGACATCCACCCATCCTAAAACAGGCTGGCTGGGAAATTCGGGGAGTTGAAGTCCACCCATCTTAAAGCAGGCTGTTCTAAGCCAAAGCAAATCCTAACACATGATTATCCAGTGGCTTCTCTTGCCCTTCTGATCCAAAATGGCTGGCTCTTGGGACCTATTTCGTGTGTGTGTGTGTGTGTGTGTGTTTTGTGTGTGTGTGTGTGTGTGTGTGTGTGTGTGTGTTACTGCTCTGCAAGAGAAGCTTTGTGGCAAAACCTCTTCAAGACGAAATGCCTTTTCCAAAAATCTGCCCAGCCTATAAATGGCTGCTCCGTTCCTCCCATGTCTTTGTGTTTCATGCATGACGGCACAAGGTCTCACATGCCCGTGGTGTCGGTGCTACTAGTGGACATGGCAAAAGATGTCTGCCCCCCGCCCCCATCCCCAAATCTGCTCCCTGTCAACTCGTAAAGCATTCCTGGCTTGCTCTCGAGTTGCCATAAGAAGGGGCGGGGGAGAGATCTGATGCAGCGGTTTGGTTGCTATGACCAGAAGCACGTTCCATGCATACCTTACTCCAGATTGTGTCCCAGGTTACCAGGCCCAGCTGGAGAGGTGTGTTTTCTACAGCCCGGGAAAGTGCTTCGTTGGAGAATGTGATTTATGACACACACTGAGAGGAAGGGGGGAAATAGGGTCATAGGCGGGCAGTAAATTACGTAGGGCAGAGCCTACTGCATTTGGGGAAAAGTGCCGACATGTTGTTCCTAATAAATAATTGGGTTTCTTTTGAAAGGTGGCTGGAGGCTTATGAATTAATTAGGGCGTCCGTTGGAACCCTGACACTCCCTGCCCATCAGATTTCCCCCTTTGCACAAGGAGTGCCGTCCAATTCAGGGAGTCAACCGATCCGATCCATCAACGAAGACTCAAATCCTCCAGGCCAAAGGTGTCTAAAGGTTGAACCGTGGCAAGTGGACCAAACTTTCTTTGCTTTGGTCCAGTTGCCACGATTTGACCATTGGAAACTAAACCAAAATCGTGGCTAATACCTCTTCTCAAGCTCTCCAAATTTGTCTCTGCTTAACTGGCCGTGCCATCTCTCTCTCTTTCTGCAAGCAAGGAGGAAGGAAGGCGAAAGGGGCGTGGAAGCTAAGGGAGGAGGGCTGCACCTTTAAAACCTTTTTGTTTTAAAACTTGCTTGTGAGTTAACCGGAATTAATTATTGTTAATTACCTTTGTCGAGTAGCCATTCATCTACTACTCGACCGAGCCGATACGGTATTCTTTGTCTAGCAATCGCCAGCCGCTCATTATCAGTGTTCCCTTCAAAAAGTTTAGAGAGAGATTTGTAGACGGTTAAGAGGAAGAAGAGAAAAAAAAAGAACAGCACCAAAAAAAAAGTTAAAAGAAATTAAAAAAATAAAAATTAAGAAGAATAGAGAAAGAGAAAGAGAGAGATAAAAAAGGAGACATATACACGCCATCTGGAAGGTCAAAGTTCAGAGGTTAGCAAATTTAGAGAGGTCAGACTATACTCCAAACAGCAGTTTAAGCGTTGGATCAAAAATTAGCGGTTAAGTTTCCATTAATTCTTTTTTTGTGGGGAGGGGTGGGGATGGGGGGGAAAGGGGGATTTGTTTGGGGTGGGTTTAGCGAGTTTAGCCACAATGAATAAAACACTAGTTATACGGTTTAGTTTAAGGGTTAGGATGAGTAGGATGGAAGTTAGAAGGCTTTATGCAGCCCCGGGGAACGGAACAAATTCTCCCCAGGGCCATTTTTTGTTGTTGTTTTGTTTTGTTCTTGTTTTTTTTTAAAGAAAAAAATTAAATTCACTTTATTAGCCGACTTTAATGTTTTACGTCACAAAAACGGTGGAAAAAGCAACATTGCGCTGTCAAACTCTCTCCCAAAAAGTTTCCTTTTCCCAAACTGGTAGGATTGTCGATTTTTTTTCCCCCTTCTCCTTTTCTTTTTGGCTTATTCAATTTGAATTCTCTACCCACCCATCCCGTTGGTTCCCTGCCTACCAACTCCACCCAAAGGCTTTCTCCCCCACCCCCACCCCTTTGCAACCCCACCCCCCCCCAAATAAAATGAAATAAAACAAGAGATTCCCTTGGGTTTTCCTCCCTTTGGCCTCTGAAAAGAGGGGCAAAGGTATTGAGCAGTCATCAAAATAACAAGGGAGGGGTCCAAATGCCGGGGGGAGGGTGTTGAGCCAGGAGTCCCGGGGAGGTGGCAGTGGGCGACCAGCAGATCCAATTTTAGGTGAACGGACCAAGTTTGGGCTTCAGTGATGGGACACATTTTTAAAGCCCCCCTCCTGCCCTCTTCCAATTGTTTCCCCCATGGAAAGAGGCTTCAAATCACACACCGTGGCCTCGGAGAGCGGCATGGGCACCTGTAGATGGGCACCTGTGGAGGGTTCAAAGCTCAGTCCAAGCCAGCCTGAAGGTTTCTTCCCAGCTTTGGCAGAGGGGACCCGGTCTCCAGGTTCTGTCCTGCTTTGCTGGGTCAAAGGCTCAGTAGCTTCCAAGAGGAGAAAGCGTGTTTTCAGCAGGAACGCCATGCTGCGTATGTTCAGCTGGGAGCGCAATCCCTTCTCCTGTTTTGCTCTGATCTTACCCCCCAAATTTCAGCCAACTGTCCCTGCTTACCTGTCCTGTGTCCCCCAAAGGAGAAAATAACGCTGGGGTTACAGAGAAGGCCTAGAGGGGGAGCTCTGGCCTCACAATCAGGAGGCTTGTGAGTTTGATCCTAGGTAGAGGCAGATATTTCTCTCTCTCTGGGCACAATGGGGATGTATCTGCTGAACAAAACTCTGCATCGGAGACGGGAAAGGCATCTGGCCAGTAAACACTCAGCTCCATTCAGCTGCCCAGACCCCACCTCATTCAAAGGAGATGATTATAGAGAAGGTGTGGAAGATTGGACCGGGGTACAGACAGCACTTTCCAAAGCTTTTCCATGGGGAGGGGGGAGCGCTTCGGAATTTAATACCGTGAAGAGACATGTTGGCTTGTTCACGCTTTTGCTTTCATTGACCCTGCTGGGCCGGTGGAGTGGCTTCCCCTTTCGCCCTTCGCCCGGTCACAGGCAGAGAGGGAGTTAGCCTCAGTGCCAGGGGAGCAGCCAAGGCAGGCGCCCAGCAGGATGGACTCTGAATCCCCCAAGTGGCCTGAAGGAAGCCACCGAGGCGAGGGAGAGCTTCAGAAATGGAGACACCGGTCCTTCCCCAAAGACATTCCGTCCACATTCCGGGACTTTTGTCGGTTGTATGAATCCCCAAGCACCCAGAAAGGCAGAGGAACGGCTTGCCTGCAGAAATCGTGGGGCCTCCAACGCTGGATGTTTTAAAGAAAAGTCTGGACAGTCACTTAACTAAAATGGTACAGGTTCTCCTGCTTGAGTAGGGGGATGGATTAGATGACCTCCAAAGTTCCTTCCAACTCCATTAGTTTATGTTCTAATTTCCTGATAATTAGAACAATTAATCAGTGGAAGGGCTTGCCTTCTGAAATTGTGGGTCATCCATCACTGGAGGTTTTTAAGAAGAGACCGGGCAGCCATTGATCTGGAATGGTATATAGGTTCTCCTGCTTGAGCAGGGGGTTGGACTAGGTGACCTCCAAGGTCCCTTCCCACTCTATTCCATCCCACGGGCAAGCAACTGCTGCTTCCCGACTGAGTGAAGTATTAGTTGCGCAAGGAAATGGAGGGTCCCCTTTTTCTGGGCTCCGTCTTCTGGAGGCAAGAGCAAGATAAGGGGAGCTTCAATCGGTGCCACGGAGGAAGCCACGTTTGAAAGCAGCCTTGCAAGTCTTGCTTCGGGATGTCAAAAATCTTCTGGGGTGAGGAACCGCTTGAGGGATGGATGGAGAAGCTGGGCAGTGGGAAGGTTTGATGTTCCCCCAAAGACGTAGAGATCTTCCGTTAGGACTGGACCCAGACACCCCTTCTGGAATTCTAGGAAAGCTGCGCTGCGCTGTGGAGCAGGAACTAAGTTGGGAAACCAGATCCTTCCTCCCTCCCTTCCTTCCTTCCTTGGCTGATCTGTAACCTCTTTTCGGTTTTGGGAAGAGTATTTCTCCTTCGGAAAATTATTTGTGGGGAGGAGGGGGGGAAGTAGGATAGAAAAACAGCATTTCTTCAGCTTATGTTCCTTCCATTGGGGGGTGGGGGGTTATGTGTATCATGATTTAATTCAGACTTTATCAACCTGGGGCCCTGTGGATAAGCTAACATGATTGGAAGAGAATGCATGAATCTGTCTCAGCTAAAAATCAAGAAGGTTCGGGAGCAATTCTCTGTCGGCTTTCCCTATCTCTCTTTTCCTTCCTTCCTTCCTTCCTTCCTTCCTTCCTATTTCCATTTCCTTCTTTATTTCCCTTCCTTCCTTGTGTTTCCGTTTCATTCCTTCCTTCTTTCCTTTCTCTCTCCAAGCAGCAGCAGGGGGAATGGGTTTAGGGAACGTTTAGCAACCAAGTATTTGGCATGTGCTTTCTCTGCGGTGGACAAGAGTATCTCCTGGTCTTGGGCAAGAAATTCAGGCTCCTCCTCCTCCTCCTCCCTGCAAACCCCACTCCCTTCTAGCAGTGATAATGTTACCCAGTTGGGTCACGAAGTGTCTGAAGAAAACAACTAAGGTCAGAGAGCAGTATGGACCTCACAGTCCTCCTCCTCCTCTTCTCTCCCCCGCTCCCTTCTAGCACTGATGATATAACCTAGTTGGGTCATGAAATGTCTGCAAGAAAACCATCAAGCTCCGAGGACCCCCCACAGTTCAACCCTGAGCCATAAACATTCTCTTCTATCGGTAGCCAACCCCACGTTGGCCTAAGAATGGGGAGGGAGGGACACACCCCATTTACTCCTTCATATTACACTCCACTGCACCCACGGAACGCTTTCCTAGTCCAAGTCACCTCTCCCAGGCTTGGCCTGTTTGGGGAAACGTGGCGGTGTCTGTGCTTGGTAACAAATTCCCCTTTCCCAGGGATGGGTCTTCATTTCAGTATTTCAAGAGGGGGGGTGTGGATTTCTCCGCAGCTGAGACAGGATAGGGACGCACGATAAAACTCAAGAGACCCTTTCCTGGGGCGGTGGGGGGGAAAGGAGCGTGGGGAGGGGTGCTTCCCTTTCCAACTCCATCTGTCAGCGTTCCAACTAAACAACTCCAAACCAATAAACTTTGAGACAAGCAATTCCTCAAAGTTCCATTTCATTAGAGTTGTCCTGTTGGCCTACCCGAATCTGAGAGTTCCGGGTTTTCCCTTCCCAAAAGAGAAACCAAAGTTCTAACTCCCTGCATCCATCAGCCCATCCCATGGCCCAGTCAAATCTTCGTCCCAGCCGGAGCCATTCCTCCAGCCACTCCCCTCCAGGTGCAGGGCAGCTTGTCCTTGACTCTCTGAGAAAAGAATGTCTAATCTTCTAATCCCCATTATCAAATTCCCCGGCACTGAATACGGCAGCCTCGGAGCTTCCCAGTAGAAAAATGGCTTCCAAAACCGACACCATCTTTGCTTCTCATTCTGTGCCGCTGTTCGGTCCCCTAATTAGAAAAGAAGAAGTCAGGGACTTTTCATGCTCTCATTAGCTTCTGTATTAACTAGCCGATTAACATCTTTTAATTAAAAACACGCCAGCCTCAGAAAGTGACCGGAGTCTGTAATTAGGATTCAGCTCTACACTCAATTTCACAGCTGGAATCCTTATTGGGCGGGACGGAGAGGATGGCATTCATTGCCGGTCGGCCTTTGACTCGCCCAACAGCCGCCCCAATACCACCAGATAAACAAATCAACAAAAGGAGACACTTGTCGGGTGTGGAAGCTCCCGTGGCGCAGCCCTTGATGCTTCAGTGGGTGAGCCTCAGCAGGGCCTTCCAGGCAAGGGGAGGGGGGAGAGCTGTCAATCAACCCCGCGATTTAAAAAAAAAGGAGGTTTGCAGGATTGGAGCGTAGAGAAAAGCAAGGTTGTCTGAGGCTTTGGAAAAAGTGCAAAGAGGCAACTAAGACGATTAAAGGCCTGGAGACTAAAACCTACTAAGTTGCAGGATTTGTCTAGTCTAAAGAAACGAAGGACTAGCGGGGATATGACAGCAGTCTCCCAGTAATTGAGGGGCGGCCCCAAAGAAGAGGGAGTCAAGCTATTCTCCAAAGTACCTGAAGGCAGGAGAAGAAACAACGGATGGAAACTAATCCAGGAGAGAAAAAAACCTGGAATTAAGGAGGAATTTCCTGACAGTGAGAACAATTACCCAGTGGAACTGCTTGCCACCAGAAGTTGTGGGTGCTCCATCACTGGAGGTTTTGAAGGACCGACACCTGTCTGAAATGGTATAGTTTCTCCTGCTTGAGCAGGGGGTTGGACTAGAAGACCTCCAGGATCCCTTCCAGCTCTATTCTATTCTTATTCTTTGCAACCACTGACATCTCTTGATAGTGAGGACAATTAACCAATGAACGGTTCCCTCCAGAAGTTTTGGGTGCACCATCCCTGGAGGTTTTTAAAGAAGAAATTGGACAGCTATTTGATCTCCTGCTCGTGCAGGGGGTTGGACTAGAAGACCTCCAAAGTCCCTTCCAACTCTTGTTATTCTGAAACCAGCAGCCTATAGCTCACTTTAACCATAAGCAAAAAATATTGGATGGGACACCACTAGGAACACCCTAGGCGGAAGGGGAAATGAAATGAAAAAATACAGCAATGGGGAGTCATAAACAGACAGGAAAATATTGAGAGCTGAGTGCAACCGGAAGGAGATTTGGCTGTTGTCTAGCAAGGGAGTCCTCTTACCTCCTCACGCCATTAAAGATAAATATGTTTTGAGTTGATCCTTCCAAGCTACCGTAGGTCCCCAAAACTATCTAAGTTCTGAGCAGTGGCATTTCTGAGAGGAGGGGGAATATGCACTCTGCATATTCTCAAGAGGCTCATCTCTCAGAACTTGGCAAGGCTGCATTTTAACCTAACTTTTTAAGGCTTGTTCGGTCTTCTTCGGTGCTTTCTTGGCTGCCGGGGTGGTGGTGGTGGTGGTGGGAGGGATTGGAAAGGAGTAAACACGTCACTTCCCACTGGGAAGATGGAATGCCTGCACTCACACAACCAGCATTGCCAGAATGTACAAAGTGTGGCACGTTCCAAACTCGAGTTACGGGGGTACGGTATGCTCCCACACATAATGGTACATGCAGGAATCTGTGCTTGTAGGGATGCAAACACAAGGGAACCTCCCCCCCTCTGAAATAAGGGGGAACACACATATTTGGGGCCAGGGTGCTGTATTCTCTTGCATTCTTTTCAGGCTCTTCGAAAAAACATGCTGGGATTTTGTAAATCAGTAGAATTGGGACAAGGGGCCTATTAACTTTTTAAATGAAAGAGGCTCTGGTGGGGATTGGAGGCCAGTTGTATTTATTTTACCTGATTAATTATCCAATCAATTACTGAAGGGCACAGCAATTAATCAATCAAGTGTCTTAGGAGCTGTCCTCTCTGTTGTTGGCACTGCCCACTGAGGTAGGGAGGGAGGGAGGGAGGAAGGAAGGAAAGAAAGAAAGAAAGAAAGAAAGAAAGAAAGAAAGAAAGAAAGAAAGAAAGAAAGAAAGAAAGAAAGAAAGAAAGAAAGAAAGAAAGAAAGAAAGAAGGAAAGGAAGGAGAGGGAGAAATAAAGAAGGGAGGAAGAGAGGAAAGAAAAAAGAAAGGGAGAAAAGAAGGAAGGGAGGAAGGAAGGGAAGGAGAAATAAAGGAGGGAAGGAGGAAGGAAGGAAAGAAAAAGAAGGAAAGGGAGAGGAAATAAGAGAGAGAGGCAGGGAAGGAAGGAAAGGAAGGAGAGGGAGAAATAAAGGGGGGGAAGGAAGGAAGGAAGGAAGGGAGAGAGAGAGAGAGAGAGAGATAGGGAAAGCCAACAAATTGCTCTTGAATCTTCTTGATTTTTAGCTGAGACAGATTCTCTTCCGACTGTGTCAGCTTATCCACAGGGCCCCCGATTGATAAAATCTGAATTAAATCACGATACACACCAACACCCACACACAGCGGAAGGAACATAAGTTGAAGAAACGCTCCTTTTCTACCCTGACTTTCCCCCCACTCCCCACCCCAAAATCATTTCATTATTTTCTGAAGGAGAAATATTCTTCCCAAAACAGAAAGGGGTTACAGGTCAGCCAAGTGATTCCCCATTGGCGTGTCCGAAGGAATGAAATAATCACTTATTGCTATTATTTATTTATTTTTGAGAATGCAAGGCCTATAATCCCATTAGGACTGGGATTCTGAACCCCCGATTGCCTCCTTCTGTCGATACATCCTCGGCACCACCGCCGGGCCCTGCAGAATCTCTCACTAGACATTTCTCATTCTCCTGCGTTCCTCACACCACCATTTTTCTCTCTCTCTCTTTAGGGTAACTTAAAGATGTCGCTGCCAAGATTCTGCACTTCACACGCAGGCCAAAAACAGATTTACACTTATTTTTAAAGGCAGATAAACGTTTTTCTGCCGAGATGCTCACCCTTACAAAGAGAGCAGGCCGGCTGTTATAATACAGCCAGTCATTCTTCCCTGCTTCACATAACACCAACGGAAAATTTGGGAAACTGAGAGAGAGAGAGAGAAAGAAAGAAAAAGGTGTCAGAAAGCGCCTGAGAATAATGTCGTGTCTGTGTTAATTAACTGATTTCAAAGAACAGTATTGCCATCGGGCTGAGCACTGAGTGTCTGGCACTTTGTATTTTTCAAATAAAAGGAAGCAGAAACCGGGGCTGCTCTTTGCATCTTCCAAAGAAGGGTGAGGACTCCACGCCATTCAAGCCACCAACAATTTGGAGAGAGTTTTTATAAGCCCACTCCCCAAAAGCCAATTTCAGAGGCCTTCCTTTCTGCTGATTTTGCTGGGACGTCCCACGGTGCCAGCGAGCTGGTCTCCGGATTCCATCCTTTGGCTGCCAGAAGGTTCTCCCTTTGGTGGTGAGGTCAAGCCGTCTCTGCCAGGGATGCTTCAGTTTGCCTGGAAGCAGGGGTGGTTGGACTTGATGGCCTCGTGGAACCCTTCCAAGCCGAAGACTCCATTCTAGCTGTGTCACGGGTGTGCCGAGGGATTCAGCTCTGTATAAAAGGTGCTTGAACGTCCAGCCTACCTGTCCTGGAGATTTTTATCCATTTTTATCTCACCTGTATTTGAAAACATCCAGGTGGCTCACCATGGCTGTAGCTGGACCAGAAAAAAGGGGTTTGGAAGAGCTGGCTAGAATCTCTCCTGGCCAGATACCTCAATGCCCTTCTTTGGATGACATGATGCTAACCCTCAAGGTGTGTTGCTGAACGCCAGGCCTGGATGTCTGCAGTGCCAACTTCTGGCAAAAAAGACCATGTGAAGGGCTGGCGAAGTAACGGCAGAAACGGCGGCTGAGCAACCTGCTTTCCAGCTTGGCCCAGGCTAGGTAAAAAAAGAATTTCTTCCACAATGGGGGAAGTAATGCTCAGGTTCAAAATAATGTACATATAATAATGTGCCTATAATGTGTGGGTGCTCCACTGCTGGAGGTTTTTAAGAAAAGACTGGACAGCCAACAGTCTGAAATGCTGCTTGAGCAGGGGGGTGGACTAGAAAGCCTCCAGTGTCCCTTCCAGCTCTATTTGATTGCTAGATTGATGGATTCTGCACCAAGACTTTGAGAAGAAGCATGACTGCAGACTTCTGACACAGGTGCAGCTTAGCCAGTGGCAGTACAGAGGACGTCCTTTCAAGGTAGGAAGGTTCTCCATTATCCAGATAAATAAACTTTCCATGATGTGCCTCGATCTGAAGCTGGAGGGGTCTGCATTGCGACGGGCACATCTCTGCAACTCCCAGAGAAGCAGCTCTGGAGGCAGAAAGAGGCTTGCAAGGCTCCTTCAAGGTTCAACACTTTGGACAGCTCTTGAGATGACAGATAGAGGAGTTGTCCAGCCAACTAGGAGTTCCAGAGTGCCAGGGTAGAAATGGCAATTTCTGGTTATTTATTTAAAACATTTGTATTGGGGGGGGGGGGGGTGTTTCCAACTTCAAGACCGGTGGACTTTGACTCCCAGAAGTCTACAAGTCTTAAATCTGCACAACTGTAAGAGAAGTTGCTCTGGGCGCAGAAAGAATCGAGGCACCTGGGTGGTTCAGCACCTCGGGCAGCTCTGGGGTGACAGATCGAGGATCTGTCTAGACGAGCAGGATTTCCGGAGTGCCAGGGTGTTGATGGTAATTTCTGGTTATTTATTTAAAACATTTGCATTGGGGGTCCCCAACTTTAGCAACTTTAAGACCTGTGGACTTCCAGAATTCCGAGAGTCGAAGTCCGCAAGACTTAAATCTGCAATTCAGAGAAACCACCGTGGAGGCAGAAAGGGGCTTGCAAGGCTCCTGGGTGGTTCAGCACCTCGGACAGTTCTGGGATGGCTGACAGAGGGCCTGTCCAGCTGGCTAAATGGGGAATTCTAGGAGTTGAAGTCCACCTGAACGGGGAATTCTCAATCATCCAGGTTGTTGATGTCCCAAAGGTGCTGTCTTTCAAAAGGCAACGGGGCTTTCTGGTTTGGCTTGAAGACGTTTCGCTTTCCATCCAAGAAGCTTCCTCCAAATGGCCTCAAGGATTCTCAGAAAGAATACTAACGGCCAGATGACTGCAAGGAATATAAACCCTTCCTCTTCCATCGTTCAGTTGAAATGGAAGAAGCTTT
The DNA here is from genome assembly GCF_049901715.1 of Pseudonaja textilis. NCBI lineage: Eukaryota > Metazoa > Chordata > Lepidosauria > Squamata > Elapidae > Pseudonaja > Pseudonaja textilis. The sequence goes on from NC_142005.1 coordinate 760,266, forward strand.
TTGGATGAGAAGCGAAACGTCTTCAAAAAAAAAGCAAGAAAGCTCTTGAGAGAACACCTGTGGGGTGTCCATCTGAGTGGGAGCGCCAGGGTGGAGAGGTCAAAACCAGGTTATTTATTTGAAACATGTATACCGCCACCCATCATGAAACCACTGAAGCTGGATTAGACAGGGCTGCATCAAACTGACTCACAGCGAGGCGAGCAGGATGGCAGAGGCGCTTGGGAGGTGACGCGTGTGTGTGTGTGTGTGTGTGCATGTGCCTGAGAAAAGCTGGCAAAGCCCAGCTGCCAAGAAGCCCCCATTGCCTGCAAGCAACGACCTCAGGTAGATTCGCTCCCTCCGCTTTGGAGTTTCCGGAGGTCGGGAAGCAGAGGGAGAAGCCAGGACGACGGTGTGTGATTCAACCCCAAAATGGATTTGGAAGAAGGGATTTCCAGTCAGGATGTCTTGCCAGGGCCAAAGGCAACCTTCCAATTTCGTACTAGCACCTTCCAGTTTCCCGAGTCACCTGGCTGGATTCAGCGGAGGTTGGAACCGGCCCATTGCCCGAAGAGGATTCCCCCAAGGCACACTGAATTGAACGGAAGGTTGGGAAAACTGGACACCCTGGAACGGTTTGTCCAAGATCTACGGGGTAGAAATATTCTGCATCAGGGAGGAAGAACTGCCTGCTTTAGGAAAGCCAGAGGTCTGTATCTGCTAAAGATCTCCCCCCTCCCCGGCATTCTTGACTGAATGAAGTTCTCCCTGTCCATATTTCCCTGGGGGAGCGGCTCTCTTCTTGCAGACCCCCCGTCCTTGCCCTCGCTTATCTCCCTCCAGCTCTGTGCTTCTCCAATGCGGGCCATGAACTCTCATGGCGACCAGCCTTTTCAAGGAAGAAGCTAGATGGGAACGCGATATGCAGGGAGTCACACACGCACACACCCCGCCATTGATGATGAAAGGAGATGCAAAAATTCCTCGATCGGGAGAAAATGTCATGGCGGAAAGGATGTCAAGGACTCCCATCACTGACGGGGGAAGAGGGGAGACTTAGAGAAAGAGAAAAAGGGGGTGGGGGTGGAAAAAGGAGAATAGGGGCCTTTTCATTTCAGCTACAGAAGTGAATGGAGGACTCTATGGAGCACTTTCTCTCGACCTTGTGAACTTTAAGATGGGAGACTTCAACTCCCAGAAGTCTCCCTGGGCACTGAAGTCTCTCTGAATGGGGAATTCTGGGAACTGAAGTTCACCTGAATGGGGAATTCGGGGAGTTGAAGTCCGTCCATCTTAAAAGTTGACAAGGTTGAGAAAGAAAGCTGCAGAGGGCCAGTGAGATGGGCTTGAAGTGAAAACCCATTACATAAAAAAGCCAGTCGTTAAGTTAGTAACCCGGTTGTTAAGTGAATCTGGCTTCCCCATATTGGCTTTACTTGCCAGAAGATCACCAAAGGGGAATCACATGACCTCAGGACGACGCAACCACCATAAATGCGAGTCAGTTGCCAAGCGTCCAAATTTTGACCATGTGGCTATGAGGAGGCTGCAATGGTTGTGAATGTGAAAGACGGCCATCCGTCTCTTTTTTTCAGTGCTGTCGTAACTTTGAATGGTCACTAAATGAACTGTGGTCAAGCTGAGATCTCCCTGCGCAGGAGCTGTGTTTTTGCACCACATGGGCCAAGTGTGCAATCAGTTGATGTGGGTCTCAGAAGGAGGGTTTGGGGGGTAGCAGTTGACAGACATTCTTAAGGGCGCTAGGAGAAAAAGCCGCAGGTGGGAAGCGAAAGCTGGGAAGATTTCCTGACCGGAAGAGAAACGGAAACCGTCTGCTTAAAACAGAAGGATTTCTCCTCAAAGTGTGCACCTGTCCGTGGCAGCTTCATGGCCTTCCACAAAGGGGTGGGGTGGCAGGTTGGACTAGATGGTCTCTAAGACCCCATCCTACTAATCCGTTCTGTGACTTCGAGCGAGAAGCTCAACTGAGATGGGTAACTTTTTTGGGTGGGTGGGTGGACGGGAAATGTCCCCCTTTTAGCCACGTGCCCCATCCCGGTGGGCTAGGCTGAGCTTTTCCGAAGGAAAGCAGAGCCCGCTCTTCTAGACCGTCATCCCTGTTCAGCCCCAAGGCCGAATCCTGAGTGATGCTATTTGCTGAACTGACGGGAAGGGGCGAAATTTTTTTTTAAATAAATCCTGACCCCCTACAGATGGGGGAGGGTATTCTAGATCGAAACTCGGGGGCAGGGGTGGGATTCAAAAATCCCAGCAACCGGTTCGCTGCCCAGTAGCTGGGTGGGCGTGGCCATGGTGGGCGTGGCCTGCCGGAACTTCTGGGAGGGGCATTTTTCACCTTGCCCAGAGTCCGGAGGCTTCCCTTGGGCCTCTGGGAGGGGGGAAACCGCTTCCCCTGGGGAACAGAGGAAGCCGGAAACAGGCCCCATTCCCAGACTTCCGGAAGGCCCAATTTTTGCCCTCCCAGAGCCTCTGTGTGGATCCTGCGCTTACCTACACCCCAAATGGTCCCCATGGAGACTCCTGGGAGGGGCGGGGTGGGCGTGGCCAGCTGGTCGGTCAGTTCAACTACCCAGTTGTCAATTTAACATCCAGTTCGTTCGAACCGTTCCGAACCAGCTGAATACCACCCCTGCTTGAGGAGCAGGGAAAGACTTTGTGTGCCATTTCCAGCATCTCCAGAGAAGTGGGACCGTTTAAAGAAAGACCTTTCTTGCCGGAGTTGCTTCGGAAGGGGATGAGACTGGCTCAAGACCCCCAACCCTCTGCCCCTCTGAAAGACCCCCACATCCTTAAGGCTCTCCTTCCAACTCACCCGCCCTCCTTCCGATTCTGACCATCCTTCCTTGGCTTGCAACCAAGTTGAGTGAGTGAGCCTCAGAGCTTCTGGAAAGCCACAGGGGATGCCACCAAGAATGCCAGGGCAGCTGCCTGCTACGCCCTATTGCCCTCCCCCCTCCCACCTGTGGCAGAAAGGAAGAGAGGGCCGGGTGGTTCCAACCTCCGCTGTTTTGGGGGCGAGAGAGAGAGAGAGAGAGAGAGAGAGAAGGGGGTGACGGCAGCCACCGCTTTGTGGTCCCCTACCTGCCGGGTATCGTTCGTTGATGGGCCAGTTGTCCACCTGCAGCGTTGCGTTGCCGCCGCTCCGGGTGAAACGCACCACGTGGTACTTGCCATCGTTCACCATGGCATTGCTCTCCTCGATCGTGATGTCGTCCGTGCCCACGTTGAAAATGACGCCCACAGTCCCCTGGTCCTGCAGAGAGTGAAGGGTGGTGGGAAGGAAGAAGGGGCAAAGAGAAAGGGGGAAAGGAAATTGGGTCAGGGGTCTCAGAAAGAAGGGAAATGTCCAGCCGGATTGCAGAAATTCTGGCATTTGCCCCCACAAAATAAAGGAATCCTCTAATATTACGACCAGCTTTGTGGGGTCTCCAGCAGTCATCACCTGAATATCAATTTATTCCATTTTAGAAGCTGCTTCTTCTCCAAGAGCTCAAGGGTGTGAATAGAATAGAATAGAACAGAATAGAATAGAATAGAATAGAACAGGAATTTGAATAGAATAGAATAGAATAGAACAGAATAGAATAGAATAGGAATTTGAATACAATAGAATAGGAATTAAAATAGAATGGAATAGAATAGGAATTAGAATAGGAATAAGAATAACGAACAGAATAGAATAGAACAGAACAGAACAGATCTCTATTGGCTGAGAGTAAAATAAAGAATAAATATAGAGTAAAATTGAATAGAATATAGAATAAAATATAGAACAGGACAGAATAGAATTCTTTATTGGCCAAGTGTGATCAGACACTTGTAAGGAATTTGTCTCCCGTGCATAAGTTCACGTAAACATCAAGTAAGACTTCACAGGTCATAAATCATAGTTACGAGCATTAAACATAAGTTACAAACAACCATTGATAAATCGTTAAGAAACCAAATAGGAGCAGATAGTAGGAAGGAAGAGAAATCAGACAATGCTGTGGGACTTAGTTGTTCAGCAGAGTGATGGCATGTCTGGTTGTTTTGGCGTGCAATGCCCTGCAGGGGAGGAGTTGAAACAGTTCACGTCCAGGATGTGAGGGGTCTGCAGATATTTTCTCAGCCCCCTTTCTGGCTCCTGTGGTATTCAGGTTGTCTGTCCCTCTCCTGTTTGGTTGCTGTGCCAAACCAGAGAGTTATTGACATCCATATATAAAAGCAAAATACCACCCACGCATCATCACAACATCTCCAGAATCGTAAAGCCTACAAACTTGAAGTTTGGCACGTATGTCCCTCTTGGCTTCTAGGTGCTCACTAAGAAAGGATTTTTCGAAGCGACCATCAGAGCATTAGTATTTCTTTTATTATTTATTATTATTAATACGCTCTGATGCTAAGGACTCCCGCTCCCCACCTGAAAAGAAACCTCTTCCAAATGCAAAACACAAGCAGAGGAGTTTCATTTTCGGTTTCACAGCAGCAAGCAGCTTTAGTACAGAACAGTTGAGCTAAACCACGCCCAGGCTCCTTGCTGTCTCCTTGCTCACACAGCAAATACTGTTTCTGTTTCCAAACAGCCCTCAACTCTCTCACACACTGACAGGATGCTAGCCAGATGACTACCGATGGATGCTGGTAGGCAGAGGCAGAATTTTTCCCCTTATTTTCCTCCCCCAAAACTAAGCCCGATCACATAGTTTCATAGCAAAGCATGAGTATCGAGCTTATACATATATATCAGCTCCTGGGGTGATCTGAGCTTTCTTGGGAAGCAGGAAGAACATCCTTTGTTGGACCTTTTTAATATGTGTGTGTGTGTGTGTTACAGCAATGTACCCCTCACCTACTCCACAACAACAACCCTGGTAAATGTACACTGGTCTGAGAAAGAGGCAAAAATTGGTCCAAAGTCATATTGTGAATTTCTACAGCAACAAATGGGGTTGAATCCAGATTTTTCTAACTCTTTGTCCAGCTTTTAAAACTATCACAGGTAGTCCTCAACTTACAGGCACAATTGAGCCCAGAATTTCCATTGCTAAGCAAGGCAGTCGTTAAGTGAGTTCTGCCCCATTTTGCAACCTTTTCACCATAGTTGTGAAACAAATTACCATAGTTGTTAAGCGAATCATGTCATTAAGTGAATCCAGCTTGCCCCACTGATTTTCTTGTTGAAAGCCAGCTGGGAAGCTTACAAAAGAAGATCACGTGACCCTGGGACACTGCAACAGTCTTAAGTACATGCCAGTTGCCAAGTGTCTGAGTTTTGATCATGTGACCATGGGAATGATATGATGTTTTTAAATGTGAAAACCGGCCACAAATCAATTTTTCAGTGCTGTTGTTACTTTAAACCATCAATAAATGAATGGCTGCAGGTCAAGGAAAACCTGTAATTAAAAAAAATCTTTACTTTTTTCTCTAAAAAAATAATCTTTATTCTTTTTAAAAAAAATTAAAAGTAAAACTAAAAACACAAACACACAGGAGGGGAAAAATATTAACCTTATAACATGTTGTGCTGTTAATTAGTCAGACTTTCATTCTGCATGAAGCCAAAGAAGTATTATTAAGCATTTAGATTTCCATCTTTTCTCTAGATATTAGCCAGATATCACCCCCATCTTCTTGATATCTGTTGAACTGACAGTGGCCCAAATTTGTGGGTTTAATGGCGGGAGTCTTCCCCACCAAATAATCATCTTTCCTGTTGAAAGATAATTTCAACAGCTTCTTTGGCAGCTGGAAATGGGGAAAGCTGGTCTGAATCAGCCTGGTGCACTGGGAATAACTGGGATGCGGCCTAGGCCAGGATATTAAAAGGATAAAAAACAAACCAGCTTTGGAATCTTTGGTAAGGGGGTATCTGATAGCGCCGAAACAAAGCCCACTCGCCCGAAACTAGGATTCTATCTCCCAACATAGAGGAGGTGAATTTAGGGCTACCAATCTTGATCAAAATTGATCAGAATAGAGCTGGAAGGGACCTTGGAGGTCTTCTAGTCCAGCCCCCTGCTCAAGCAGGAGACACTATACCATTTCAGATAGGTGGTTGTCCAATATTTTCTTAAAAGTGTTGGAATATCCACAACTTCTGGTGGCAAGTTGTTCCTCTGGTTAATTGTCCTCACCGTTAGGACATATCTCCTTAATTCCAGGTTGCTTCTCTCCTGGATGAGTTTCCATCCCTTGTAATGGAAGCTGTTTTTATTCCTAGCCCAACAATCCTGCCAATTTCTAACTGGAATACAGGTAGCCCTCGATTTACAACAGACTCATTTAGTGACCGTTCAAAGTTGCAACGGCACCGAAAAAGGGATTTGTGATCGTTTTTTCACACACTCGACTGCTGCAGCATCCCCGTGCTCACACGCACACACACACACACACCAGCACAACACCACAACCGGCAACCTGCGCAGGGCTTGATAAACCCAGCTCATGATCTCATCCGTAAGCAGCTCCGGCAATTAAAACGGGGGCAGCTGAATCTCCCTGGGTGGGGGCGTATTTCGAAGGATTAAAGCGCTTGTTCTTAAACGGGTCCTTTTCTTGGCTGGACTTCAAAAGGCCGGGATGAAACCTCTTGACGGAGCCAGAGCTGCAGGAAGCAGCCGAAGTCCGAGACTCCGCGTCGAAAACGAAGACGGCCGGCTTCTCGCATTTCCACACGGGCCCCAAATATTGCGGGGGGGGGGGAGACCCTCCTTGGTCTGAAGGAAAAGGGATGGGAAGGGCGGCAGCAGGAGCTACTCGTGTTCCGCCAATCGGAGCTCGCCAAGGTGTTTTGGGAACGCTGCGGTGCGGTGGGCAACTCACCTACTTTCTCAGGGAGCGCGGCCTTGAGCCAGCAGTCTTCACATCCTGTCAGGGCCTCCTCCCCATCTCCTGCCATGCCCACACAACCATATTGCCCATTTGTCCACCTCCCTCTTCCCCCTTCAGCCTTTGATGGCAGGGAGTGGAAGGACCTAAGAAACTGATCCAGGAGAGAAGCAACCTGGACTTAAGGCGAAACTTCCTAACAGTGAGGAAGCTTAACCAGTGGAACAACTTGCCACCAGACATATTAGAAGAATTAGAATAACAGAGTTGGAAGGGACCTTGGAGGTCTTCTAGTCCTGCCCCTTGCTCAGGCAGGATACCCTATACTATTTCAGACAGGTGACTATGTAATCTCTTCTTTAAAACCTCCAGTGCTGGAGCATTTACAACTTCTGGAGGCAAGTTGTTCCACTGATTAATTATTCTCACTGCGAGGAAGTTTCTCCTTAGTTCTAGGTTGCTTCTCTCCTTGATTAGTTTCCACCCATGGCTTCTTGTCCTGCCCTCGGGTGCTTTGGGGAATAGCTTGACCCCTTCCTCCTCTCTGGGGCAGCCCCTCAGAGATTGGAAGGCTGCTCTCGTGTCTCCCCTGGTCCTTCTCTTCTCTAGACTAGCCAGGCCCAGTTCCTGCAACCATTCATCGCATGTTTTAGCCTCCAGCCCCCTAATCCTCTTTGTTGCTCTTCTCCGCACTCTTTCTAGGGAGCCAACATCTTTTTTACACCACAGCAACCAAAACTGGATGCCATATTCCAAGTGTGGCCTTACCGTGGCATTATCAAGTGGTATTAACACTTCACGTGATCTTGATTCAGTCCCTCAGTTTAAGACTTTCAGTTGTGGATGCTTCATCGTTGGAGGTTTCTAAGAAGAGACTGGACAGTCGCTTGTCTGAAATAGTAGAGTATTCTCCTGCTTGAGCAGGGGGTTGGACTAGAAGACCTCCAAGGTCCCTTCCAGGCTCATTCATTCTATCCAGCCTGATACCCAGCTAAGTGCGACTAAGAAGAATATTTCTGCCACCCAAAAGCAAGCCGCCTCCCTTTCTCTGCTAGCATGTGGCTCTCTGCCCTCTCCCGTTCCCGAAGCACCTAGAGCCCTCTTTAAAGCGGGAAAGGATCCCAGTGGAATTCTTTAAGGAAGGCTGCTTCACGCTGGAGGTGGACCGGAACGTCAAGAGATCCTAGCAAAAGCTGGCAAGATCCAGGAAAGGATTCCACTTCCTGCCCAGTCTTGGGGGCAGGGGGAGGAGGAGGAGGAGGAGGGGGGGCCCTCCACCACATCACTTGCAGCAGCGGCTCCACGTTAATCCACATCCCGGTGCAGCTGCTGACCGACACTGCGCCAACTTCATTCCATTTGCAACTGAGTGGTAATTAATCCCTCCGTGCAGCTGGCTGGCAAGCGGAGAGGGGGCACTTGGGAGGCTGATGCCTTTGGCTGGAGGGTAGATGTGGGCAACCAGGCTGGAGGTATCAGGAGACAGGGGGGGAGAGGGGGAGGTTGTCCAACCAAGCCCTGGTTTCACCATCGTTCCTCTGCCCGAGGTGCCTCGCACGGGGGCGATGATATCCACTGCGCAAAGAGGTGGGTTATAACGACGGAGCATGTCCGAACAGGGTTGGGTTCAATGGGCTGGAGTAGAGTTAGCTTCAGCATTTGCCCAGTGTAGAGGGATCCTCGACTTACGACCACAAGGGAGCGCAAACATTTCTGTTGCTAGGTGAGACGCTGCTGTTAAGGGACTTTTGCCTCATTTTAGGACTTTTCTTCCCACAGCTGTCACATGAATCGCTGTGTTGTTAAGTTGGCCACTGGGTCATTAAGTGAATCTGGCTTCCCCCCCCGCCCGCTGACTTTGCTCATCGGAAGGTCGCAAAAGGGGGTCACATAACCCCAGGACACTGTGGCTGTCGTAAATATGAGCCAGTGGCCAAACGCCTACATTTTGATCACGTGACCCTGGGGATGCTGCCACAGTGGGGAAAATGACCCAAAGTCCCCTTTTTTGAAGGGATGCTGTAATTTTGGTCACTAAATGAACTGTTTGTGATGACCCAAAGGGGCGTGGCACAAAGGCAACCCAGTCAGATAATCAGTAGGAGTCCCTTTATCAGCTCCAACTTTGCCCCCAAGGTCCTGGTTCCCTTCTGGGCTGGAGAAAACCTCTCCCAGGAACAGCCTTTGGCTGCAGAGAATCAAGGCCAAAACGTGGTCAACAAAAACTGGAACTATAAGTCCAGTCAAGGCAAGAGGAGGTCATTAATCCGGCAGGGCAGGAGAAGGAATTCCAGACGTGAAGGAACGGCCGCAATTCAACCCGCCAAGAACACAGATAACTAAAGTCAACACAAGATAAACTCAAGTTTGCTCCCAGCAGCTGCTGCACTCAGCAAGCATCTCTGTTGAACTCTCTTCCCAGCTGTGGCTAATGAAGGGAATCAGGGCCCTTTCCTCCCCCGTAAGCCACGCAACCCTTGTTGCTCCCTTCTCCGGTCCTCCCTGCATGCCCTAAGATGAAGAGTGGGTGGGCCTGGGTCTTCATTTGAACTCCCTCTCCCTTGTTCTACCTCTCCCCTGCTCTGCCAAGCCGGACTTTGCCCTTCCCCAGTTTCCTCCACAGCCAATGGAGCCACACTCCTGTTCCCTGTCAACTGTTCATCTTCCTCGTGGGATTCAGACTCCAACAGGGGCATGACACTGTAAGTCGAGGACTAGCTGTGCTGCAGCCCCAAGATGGTGTGGTTTGAATGAAAAACGAAACCCTCTTTTCGCCCGGACAGCTGGCTCCCGTTCAAGTCACCGTTGAGTCATGTCTAATATTCCAGGGCATTTTCTTCCTTGCCCTGACATCCCCCCAGAGTTGCAACCCATATTTTTTTCATTCAGCTCTTCCTTGTGAGCAATGGGTCTTCGAGGGGCGGGGGGGGGGTTACAAAGAGCTTGAGAGGAATTATGGGGTTTGCAGCACCCAGGGTCACAACTCAAGAAGCTGTCACCCTAAAGCAACAACCAGCACTGGGCGGAGGGGCTAATCATGTATTCAAAACTATGTTCATTCTTACACCTGCATCTTGTAAGAGATTGACAAATCAAATAAATACAAAATACAATATACAAATCAAGGGGTGGGCTTCAGACACACACACCCCTTCCATGCATGCCTCGCTTTTATCCTGGGGCTGACGGCAGAAGACATTTTGAAATTTCTGCTGCAGATGCAAATCCATGCTTAACAGCAAGTTTAACCCAGATCTGGGTTTTTTGTTTGTTTGTTTGTTTCTAAGCTGCAGTCAAACGCCAAGCAAGCGGCAAGGATGCAGAACACGTGCAGAGGGCTGTTCCCACCCCAGTAAATTCAGTTTTAGTCATCTTCCTCATTCCTGGAGTTAAGATTCAGCCTCTCGCTTATTTCCCAAGATGAGAAATTCTCTTTCAGATTAGACTGAATGAGGAGTCGATTAACAAAACGGGTGCAACTACTCAGGGACTGTAATGCTGAGAATACGTCTATAAATAAATAAATAAATTTCTAAATAAATCTGTCTGTCTTATCTATCTTATATACATATAATACACACACACATACATACACACATACACACCCCACTACAAATCACTGCTTTTGCTGCCTAGGGATGCTGGGCACCATGGTTCAGGGAATACCATGGGGACGCTGGGACTTGTAGTCCAGTCTGATATATTTCAACCTGGAATTAGGGAGAAGCTTCCTAACAGTGAGAACAAGTAACCAGTGGAACATCTTCCCTCCAGAAACTGTGGAAAGCTCCGTCACTGGAGGCTTTTAAGAAGAGATCGAACAGCCATTTGTCTGGGATGGTCTCGGGTCTCCTGCTTGAACAGGGGGTTGGACTAGAGGACCTCCGAGGTCCCTTCCAGCTCTACTCTGATTGAATGGAATTTCCTTAACAAGGAATGACAGCCCGTTTCACACTGAATACTAAAAAAAAAAAGGGGGGGGGGGCAAAGGTTCTTACTGGGTCAGTGGAGGAATGCGCCATGTTTTGTGCTTCACAGATTGCTTGGCTCAGCAACCAGCATCTTTCGGTGGCATTTAAAACTGCTGGAGTCGTCTTGATTGGCCCGGGGAAAAGATGCTCGCTGAACATCGGGGCCTTTAGCCTTGGCCCCGGAATTGCTGTCCGCTGCAAATCCTACGGAAGCAGCAAAGCAGAATCTCCATGCAATGGCACCTAGGGGGTGGGGGAAAGAGGTGTGTGTGTGTGTGTGTGTGTGCGTTTCTATGATTTTGTGTGTGTGTGTGTGTGTGTATGTGTGTGCAGGGCATTATTAAAGGATTATTATGCTAAGCAGTGATTAATGCCACGAGCTGGGAACAGCTGGCTTGCTGTGTGCTTGTGTTCTTTATTAGAGCTATGCGTGTAATTATTGCATTAAACCTGGATTATTTCAGCCCCGGGAAGTATGGGCTTTATTAACGCTGCCCCCTGCAGGTCAAGGAGAGGATTGTTGCAGAGGTGACCCTGCCACCGTCAGGAGGCCTGAGTGCCCGAGACCCCCCCAGTTTGCAGTTGCTGTCCCTGCAGTTAGAGAAGAGACTGGACCACCGTTTACAGGGGGTCCTCGACTTATGACCACAATGGAGCCCCAAATTTATGTCGTTAAGTGAGACATTTGCTAAGTGAGTTTTGCTCCTTTATACGACCTTCCTCGGCCATACTTGTTAAGCAAATTGCTACGGTTATTAAGTGAGGAGCAAGGTTGTAAAGTGAATCCAGCTTCCCCATGGTCCTTATTTGTCCAAAGGCCGCAAAAGGGGATCACATGATCCTCTGGGACACAGCAACCGTCATAAATATGAATCTGTGGTCAAGTGGCTGAATCTAGATCACATGACCAAGGGGATGTTACGACCGTCGTAAGTGTGAAAAATGGTCCTAAGTCGCTTTTTTTCAGTGTCATCGTAGCTTTGAACGGTCACTAAATAAAATAGAATCAAGCTGGAGGGGACCTTGGAGGTCTTCTAGTCCAACCCCCTGCTCACGCAGGAGACCCTATGCCAGAGGTTTCCAAACTTGGCAACTTTAAGACTTGTGGACTTCAACTCCCAGAATTCTCCAGCCAGCATAGCTGGTAGCCCTTCTGTGCATGGTCCTCCAAGAAAAAGAGTTGGAAGAGAGACTAAAGAGAGAGAGAGTGGGCGGGGTGTGTCTGTGTGTGGCTGGCTGGCTGGAGAATTCTGGGAATTGAAGTCCACAAATTCTTAAAGTTGCCAAGTTTGGGGACCTCTGCCCTACACCATTCCAGACAAATGGCTGTTCAGTCTCTTCTTAAAAGCCTCCAGTGATGGAGCAACCACAACTTCTGGTGGCAAGCAGTTCCACTGGTTAATTGTTCTAATTATCAGGAAATTAGAACACAGAATTAGAACAAAGAATAATAATGTTGGAAGGGAACTTGGAGGTCTTCTAGTCCAGCCCCCTGGTCAAGCAGGAGAACCTATACAATCTCAGACAAATGATTGTCCAATCTCTTCTTAATAACCTCCAGTGATGAAGCACCCACAATTTCTGGAGACAAGCTGTCCCATTGGTTAATTGTCCTCACTGTTAGGAAGTTCCTCCTTAATTCCAGGTAGTTTCTCTCTTTGATTAGTTAAATCAACTGAATTAAATGAACTGGTGTAAGCCGAGGACTAACTGTACCGATAATTGAAGAGACTCTACCAAAATGCCATTTCTAATCAGTTTAAGAGAATATCTAAGAGGGAATCTGGCTTCAGACGAACTTCCTAATAGGGAGAACAATTAACCAGAGCAATGACTTCCCTCCAGAGGTTGTGGCTGCTCCATCACTGGAGGGTTTTAGGAAGAGACTGGACAGCCATTGGTCTGAGATGGTATAGGGTTTCCTGCTTGAGCAGGGGGTTGGACTAGAAGACCTCCAAGGTCCTTTCCAATTCTGTTATTCCATTATATATACTTTGCAATCTTTCCAGATTATGCTGCCAAGCTTGCAAGCAATTTGGTAGGTGTTCCCATTTTAAATGACAGTGTCCAAGTAAGCCTTTATATTCCAACGGAAAACCTCTGAAGGAACCGGGAAAAATATCCAACAATCTTTTATAGCGAACCTTGTGGTTGGTCTATTGTCCACATTTCCGAAAGCGTATAAATCAATGAGAGATGAGAAATGGATTCAATTGCTGTTTTGACCTGCCAAGCTTGTTCTGGCAAGGGGAAAAAAGGAAAATTAAAGTACTTTTAATATTTAATTTTTTATTTTAAAGTGTAGGGAAATTACTCCGGCTGCAAAGCTGACACAGTAACAAAGAGCTTTAAAATATCTATCTAACAGAATGAAGCTTTTAGTCAAACAGGGATATTGTTTATTAGCTATATTAACTCATTTTTCTAAAAAAAAATGCTCCCAACCTAAGAGAAGGTTAGAAAGATGTGATGTAAAGGAACTCCCACCAAGCTCACTCAGTCTCCAAAAACAGAACAGAAAGGGACTAAATTGGCAAAAGAAAAATTAAGTTTGAAAATGGACTGGATTGCAAAAGAGGGGGAGAGCACATCCCATCTCTATGGGGCCAGCATCTGCCCCGTTTTAATCCCCCCTTCTTGATCCTGTGACCAAATGGGGCTAATGCAGTCTGTTCCATACTTCACACATGTGTGCGCGCGCACACACACACACATGCACACCCCCACACACAAGGGGAGAACAAGCAGAGACCCACACTTCCAATATGGATCCACATGATTTGTCTGTACAAATTCTCAGTCCTCCAGGTCATGGTTGCCCCAAAGGTGCCTTTTTTTCAGGAGGCAACTGGACTTTATAGTTTATTTCTTTTGAAAAAAACAAAACACACAGACAAACCTCCAAGTGGCCTCAATGACAAACCTCAAAAGGATGCAAGGAGTATAAATCCTTCCATTCTCTACCATCCAAGTCAGAGCTGAAGAAGCTTCTTGGATGAGAAGCGAAACGCCTTCAAAGAAAAAAAAGCACCTCTGGGACATTAGGAGCCTCTGTGGCGCAGTGGTCAGAGTGCAGTACTGCAAGCTACTTCTGCTGCAGCCAGCTGCCTACAATTTGGCAGTTCGAATCTCACCAGGCTCAAGGCTGACTCAGCCTTCCGCCCTTCCGAGGTGGGTCAAATGAGGAGCCAGATTGTTGGGGGCAAGAGGCTGACTCTGCAAACTGCTCAGAGAGGGCTGTAAAAGCCCTGGGAAGCGGGATATAAGCCTAAGTGCTATTGCTACCGCTATCCACCTGATTAATCCCTGGAGACACACCTGCACTCATCCCAAACACAACACTGTAAAATTACTCGTCCACTTACAACAGTTCTTTTAGGGATGGTTCGAAGTTACAATGACACTGGAAAAGGGCACTTATGACTGTTTTTCACACTTATGACCATAATAGCCTCCCCATGGTCATGTGATCAAAATTTGGATGCTGGGCAACTGACTCCTATTTATGACGGTCACCCAGGGATCCCCTTTCATGACCTTCTGACAAGCAACATTAATGGGGAACCTGTATGACTAACTTAACTGCAGTGATTCTTTTAACAAATGTGGTTAAAAAGGTCATAAAATGGGCGAAAACAACAAATGTCTCGCTTAGCAACAGAAATTTTGGAATCAATTGTGGCTGGAAGTCGAGGACTACCTGTATTTTTCCACCTGGAAGAAAATATGGCCATCTTTTGTGGCCGTTACCAATAAGGTCTGAAAGGTTGACATCTGCCTTGCTACCCGTAGCTCACTTTCCTCTTTCACATAATGGATGGAAAAACGGATCAAGGAGAGATTCAACTTGGAAATAAGGAGAAATTTCTTGACAGTGAGAACAATCAACCTGTGGAACAGAAGTTGCCTTCAGAAGTTGTAGGAGCTTCATCCCTGGAGGCTTTCAAGAAAAGACTGGGCCGCCATCTATCAGAAATGGTGTAGGGTCTCCTGCTTGGGCGGGGGGTTGGACTAGATGACCTATAAGACCCCTTCCAAATCTATCTAGAAAAATTGTCACTCTGGGCAATAACGTTGGATATGGATTCTGCCAGGGCTTTATATTTAGATCTCAGATAAATTCATAAACAGACTTCCAATTCTTATTTGGGTTTCTTCGGTTGCTTTTGGCGATAGTTTATTGTTTGCAAATTCTTGGTCTTCGGTTGAGTTTGCCAATTCTGCTGGTTCTATGCACTTTTTAATACAGGTATTCGTCGAGTTACGACTACAACTAGGCCCCAAATTTGTGTTGTTAAGTGAAACATTGGTTAAGTGAGTTTTGCCCCAGTTTACAACAATTGACCCCCCCCCCCCAAATTTATGTTGCTAAGCAAGACAATGGCTAAGTGAGTTTTGCCTCATTTTACGAACTTTCTTGCCACAGTTGTTAAGTGAATCATTACAGTTGTTAAGCTAGTAACATGGTTGTTAAGCGAATCTGGCTTTCCCATTGAGTTTGCTTGTCAGAAGGTTGCAAAAGGGGATCAAATGACCCCAGGACTCTGCAACTATTGTAAACAGTATTTGAATTTTTATCATGGTATGATACGAGCCGCGGTGGCGCAGTGGTTAGAATGCAGAACTGCAGGCTCCTTCTGCTGACTGCCAGCTGACTGCAATTTGACAGTTGGAATCTCATACCAGGCTCAAAGTTGACTCAGCCTTCCATCTTTCAAAGGTCAGTAAAATGAGGAGCCAGACTGTTGGGGGCAAAGAGGCTGACTCTGTAAACCTCTTAGAGACACTGTGAAGTGGGATATAAGTCTAAGGGCTATTGCTGTTGCTATCACTTGACCATGGGAATGCTGCCAAGAGTGAAAAGGGGTCATATAAAGCACTTTTTTCAGTGCCATTGTAACTTCAAACAGTCACTAAACGAACTATTATAAGTCGAGGGTTACCTGTAACCATACACCTCTTTCAACACCTTATCATCCTTGGGAAATTTTGCTGGCAGGAGTCCAAATCCAGGTCATTTAGGGAAGGACAGCAGATCAAGATTGGAGAGAGATGAGGTGAGGTGTTTATGCACCTGTGTGTGTGCTATTTAAAAGGATGGGAAGACACCCCCCCACCCAAAGATGCATTCACACAACATGCTAAGTGTGGTTAGTTTGGACCCGATGTTAAATTCAGCCCCTCGGTTTTCCTCCATTGCATCAAACTCAAGAAAACAGATCAACTCAGACAGCAAGCCAAGCTGATGTGTGGATCCAAAAAGAGCTTTCCCACAACTGGGGACAATGTGTTGGGTGCGGATAATGGGAGATGTAGTCTCCCATATCAGCTGGAAGGATGCCCTAACCTAAAATTCAGAGCGGGCTGTCTTTTTCCGGCCGTGCTCTTTACAGAGTAGTGAAAATATAGCTCTTCCTAAGAGGTACGTCTGGCTGGTTGGTTCATTTGAGAGAGATTTATGTCATTCACTCTGTCTGGACATTAAAAAAAAATAAAATAAGAAGGGGAATTGGAGGAGAGGAGAAAATGAATTGATGAGGCTGAAAGCAAGGCATCTCCAAGATGGAGAAGGATGGAAGCTCAGTCCCGCCATAAATCTTGCAAATTCCTCCGTGAGCCAGCGAGTAAGACTGAAACCTCAACGGGGCTACATATCTGGGCTACCAAATTCCCCAGGGGTGGGAGTCCCACAAAGAAATATGTTCTTTCTCTATCCCAGTGTTTCTCAACCTTGGCAACTTTAAGATGGGTGGACTTCAAATCCCATGATTCCACAGCCATCTCCATGCAATAGTTCCCAGCCAGGGCAAGTTTGAGAAGTGTGGACTTCAACTCCCAGAATTCTTAGCAATGGTCCAGTTGGCTAGGGAATTCTGGGAATTGAAGTCCACACATCTTAAAAATAGAGACTCCTGATCAGTCAGATGCTGCCATCTCCATGCAACAGTTCCCAACCAGGGCAAATTAGAGAAGTGTGGACTTCAACTCCCAGAATTCTTAGCAATGGCCTTGCTGGCTAGGGAATTCTGGGAGTTGAAGTCAACACGTCTTAAAATTAGAGATTCCTGATTTGATTGGATTCAACATGGTGGCTCAGCAACCAAGATGGCTGCCGATGGCTTCAACTCTGCCAACGTGGTTCAATTTGCAGAAATAGCCATGTGGTCTTTGCTTTGAAAATGGAGCTGGACCCCATACAGATGTGGTTTCCCTGCCTAATTTCTATATTTTCCAAACTTAAGATGAAAAGCACTTTTTTTAAATTGACCGAGCTGTTTCCAGCCTTTGTTTTTTTGGGGGGGGCGGAAAGGAAAGCGACGTGGCCATTTGAGGTTCCAATGAAACCGCTCAAACACGGCACGCAAAATGGCTGCCATCACCACCTCAGGGCAGCCAGGCAGGAAAATGGCTCCTTTTTTTTCTTTTTCTTTTGACAAGGCTGCCTTCATGCCAAGAAAATACCAGAAAACAGAGCGATGGAGGGTGCCAAGAAATGTCTAATAGCAACACAGTCAGAAAAATGGCCGCTTCCTGTTTGATGATACGGCGGCTTTATTTTCTGGCGGGCATCACCTGCGCTCCATAAAACCCCAAAATGGCTCCAGTCCCTTCCAAGCCCAACTCCACGGGCTCCGCTGAGGTTTTATTTTTTTCTGGCATGTCCACTGCAAGATCCAGGCAGTGTTCTCTCTTAATAACTTCACAAAATAAATAGCTTTATTTTATTTTATTTTTTATTTCCCCCCCACCCTCCTTGGGACTCCGCTTTCTCTTTCCGAGACGCTTCTGCACCCAGAGAGCTTGTTGCTTTGCTTAAAAGGCTGCCAGCCTCTTTGGCAGCCATTTCTGTGGAGCCATTTACGTGCAGTCATCTATATTCCTCAAGGCCTCGCAAGCACTTTGGGTCTCGTCATTTTAATGCTCGCTGAGGGAAAAGGGGAGCTGTGGTTTTGGCCGAGCCGGAGACCAAAAGCCTTTCTTAGTTTGCCATTTCCTCAACATCATCCTGTTGTGTTTCTAGACTGCCTTCACATAACCAACCTAACTGGGCCTGGCTATACTAGTGACTAGAAGGACCAGGGGAGACATGAGAACAGTCTTCCAATATTTGAGGGGCTGCTACAGAAAGGAAGGAGTCAAGCTATTTTCCAAGATACCTGAAGGCCAGACAAGAATAATGGATGGAAACTGGTCAATTCCATCTAGAAATAAGGAGAAATTTCCTGACAGGGAGAATAACCAGTGGAACAAAAGTTGCCCTCTGAAGTTGTGGGAGCTTCATCCCTGGAGGCTTTCAAGAAGAGACTGGACTGCCATCTGTCAAAAATGGTGTAGGGTCTCCTGCTTGGGCGGGGGGTTGGACTAGACGACCTACAAGGTCCCTTCCAACTCTGTAATCTAACCTGGGTTTGTAATCTAACCCTCTGTAATCTAACCTGGGTTTGCTTGCTGGGTTCCCATGCAGGCTTTGTAGAAGATGCAAAGCCAGATTACAAGAGGTCCTCGATTTACGACCACAATTGGTCCCAACATTTCTATTGCTGAGTGAGACATTTGCTAAGGGACTTTTTTTTTTGCTCCATTTTACAACCATTCTTGCAACATTTGTTAAGTGAATTTCTGCAGTTGTAAAGTTAGAACATGCTTGATTTTGCTTGGCAGAAGGTCACAAAAGGAGATCACATGACCTCAGGATATGGTAACTGTCATAAATGGGAACCAGTTGCCCAGTGCTTGAAATTTTGATCACGTGGCCACGGTGACGCTGCAATGGTCGTAAGTGTAAACAGTCATAAGCAAATGGCTTTTTTTTTCTAGTGCCATTATAACTTCAACAGGACACTAAAAGGAATGGTTGTAAGTTTGTTTATGGATGGATGCAACGTTCAACCCCACATAATGAGTTAATTCTGTTAATAACTAAGTGTGACTCTGTGAATGTGTGAATGAAATTGAAGAACTTTTGGAAAATTAACTCTGAAGAGCAATAAGACACCTTTAACTTTGGGGGGCAAACTATTAGATTAGATTAATAGAGTTGGAAGGGACCTTGTAGGTCATCTAGTCCAACCCCCTGCCCAAGCAGGAGACCCTACACTATTTCAGACAAATGGCAGTCCACTCTCTTCTCGAAAGCCTCCAGTGATGAAGCTCCCACAACTTCTAACTGCAACTTCTGTTCCAGTGATTGCTCTCCCTGTCAGGAAATTCCTCCTTAATTCCAGGTTGAATCTCTCCTTGATCAGTTTCCATCCATTATTCCTTGTCTGGCCTTCGATTACCTTGGAAAATAGCTTGACCCCTTCCTCCTCCTCTCTGGGGAAGCCCCTCAAATATTGGAAGAAGATTGCTCTTAATGTCTCTCCTGCTCCTTCTCTTCTTTCTTCTTGCCCCTGGCCGAAGCCTCTTCCCCTCCGTTCCTGAGCTGCCCTTAGTATTAAATTCCTGGCTCCAAAGAAGCAGATAATCTATTTATTTACTTCTCATGTTTGTAGACCAGCTGCATCAGGATTGACTCCCAACCCTCTAAAACTATTAAAGCAGCATAAAAACATCCAATCCTCACCAGTGAAACCACTGTATTAAAAAAAGCAGCAAAATAAATAGTCAATCAGCTCTAAGCGACTGCAGAAAAAGAAGGAAAGGGAAGGGAAGGGATGGGATGGGGGAGGGTTGGGGAATCACACTAAAAATTTGTCCCTGAAGGCGACAGAAGCGTTGTGGCTTAATGTGAACGAGCGAATTAATTAATGTGAATTAATATTGGTGTCCAAAACTCAAGAAGGAATAGGCCTGGGGTTTACAGACGCTTAAATTTCTGAGTTGGCGGGATGCATTCAATAATCAACTAATCAAACCGAGGCTTGAATATGGAACAGTCAAATCAGGATGACAGCCTCAATTTGCCTCGTGGGCTTGGATTTACCTACCATGCTAACTGGGTTGCAGAATTCAGTGCCTTCTGGATTTTGCCAGCAACCAGCAATTCAGGCTGGATTTGGTGAATCCTAAGCAAACCCCAAGACTTAAATAGCAATAACACTTAGACTTATATACCACTTATATATACCACTTTACAGTGCTTTATGGCCTTCTCTAAGCAGTAAGAGTAAGCCTCTTGGCCCCAACAATCTGGGTCCTCATTTTGACCTCGGAAGGACGGAAGGCTGAGTCAACCTTGAGCCTGGGGACAATCGAACTGCCAAGTTGCAGTCAGCAGAAGGAGCTTGCAATGCTGCGCTCTAACCACTGCGCTACCGTGGCTCATAACCCTAAAACAGGTAAAACCTAACCAACACATCCCAATGCAGCCAATAGGTCTGCCACTGATTTGATGCACAAGCGAACTGGAGATCCAGGCTCAAAAGAGGGGGGCGGGCCCTGGGATTGGGGTTCGGGGGGCAGCAGGTGAGCTGTTGGGGAGCAACCATCCCAGGTGGCTCACGGCGGGGGGGGGGGGAAATAACCTGGAATCATTATGTAAGCACAAGTGGACCAGGTTAACCCCACCCCGCCCCCAATGCTTTTGAGCCTTATCTAGTCTTTCCCAGCCAAAAGCTGCCAGTCCTGGGAAGGTTCCTGCAAAACAGGCGCACGACAATAAAGTAGCTAGTTTGACTTCTACACCCGTGTGGGTTTGAGGGCTCCCCTGCCACCCCACATTCGGGGGCAGGCATTCGTGGGAACGGAAGCCCGTCATTCGGGGCTATTGTCTGGCGCCGACTTCTGCAGCCTGCTCCACCTATTCTGACAACTTCGCCCACCAATCTCGGTTACCTGGCAACGGGACAGGATCAATCGCTCGGCAACGTTGCTCCATCTACCTGTCAGGCTACATCAAGACTTCATTGCTCAGCCTGGGCTGCCAGAGTGCCACCAACCCGCCGCCCCCCCGGGAACAGAGATGTATTAGAGGGACAAGGTGGCAAGAGCCAGGACCGATAGAAAAGGGTGTACACTGGGCACAGGAGCATACGCACAACTCTCTGGTGCCCGGGATGGTCCTAAAACGGTCCCGGGAGGGGCAAAGCTCCAGGAAAAATGCAATTCTCCCAAACAACTGCATCAGAGACAGAGAGCCAAAAAGCAGTGGAAGCATTTTGGGCGGGGGGGGCGGTGGGGGAGCAGGTGGAGGCAAGAAAAATGGCTCCTCTATTATCCCGATGGAGACAGGGACAAAGACGAGAAATCCTTGGTGCTTAATCCAAGCCACACGGCTTTGGCGGCACAATGCCACTTCAACGCAAGGCACAGAGGGAAAAACGAAGACAGCCGCACCCAAGTTTTAACCCCGGAGCTCTCTGCTTCAAGCTGCAATATGAGAAGGAGGCTCAAACCCGAGTGGCTTGGAGTACGTGCAGAGTGCTTTGCGCTATACTTCGGAGTTTTCGGGGTATTAATGTTGCCGCCCCAATTCATCAGTAATTTGAAACTACTAGTATGGAAAGCCTCAGTGGGTTGAATCTGGAAGGAATCCTACCAAAATTCTAGGGTAGATCTCCATACGGAGAAGAGCAACTGGGATCACGAAAGGCCTGGAAACTAAAACGTATGAAAAATGGTTGCAGGAACTGGGCTTGGCCTTCAAGTAGCTGCACTTTCTTCTGGGCTGGCACAATAGTCAAATTCATGTTTGAAGTTAGGAAACCACAGAATGTCCTTATCTGTTCAATGGTCCCTTTTCTTCTTCCAGTTTGAAGCACTGAACATCCTTCTCTGATCTATCTGTCTGTCTATCTATCTATCTATCTATCTATCTATCTATCTATCTATCTATCTATCTATCTATCTAGGTTGCTGCCCATCTCATTTTCAAGCGACTTTTATCATCATCACCATTAAAGTTGGAGGTCATCTAGTCCAACCCCCTGCTTGAGCAGGAGAGTCTATACTACTTCAGACAAATGGCTGCACAAGTCTCTTCTTGAAAACCTCCAGCGATGGAGCCCCCACAACCTCTGGTGACTGGTTAATTGTTCTCACCATCAGGAAGTCTATCCTCAATTCCAGGTTGCTTCTCTCCTGGATTCTGCTTCCACCCGCTGCTTCTCGTCCTGCCTTCTCAGGGGCTTTGGAGAAGAGGCTGAGGCCCTTGTCTTTGTGGCAGCCCATCAAGTATTGGAACATTGCTATCCTATCCTCCCCTAATCCTTCTCTTCGTTAGGCTAGACCTACCCAATTCCTGCAACCGTTCTTCATACGTTTTAGCCTCCAGGCCCCTAATCCTCTTTGTTGCTCTTCTCTGCACTCTTTCTAGAGTCTCAACATCTTTTTTTTGTATCATGGCAACCAAAATTGGAAGCATTAGTCCAAGTGTGGCCTTACCAAGGCCTTGTAAAGCTATATTAACACTTCTTGATTCTATCCCACTGTTGAAGCAGCCTAGGATCACGTTGGCTTTTCGGGGAGGCTGCAGCACCCCCAAAATACCAATGCAATGCAACTGTCTGCCACCTATGACAATTTCACTACTTCCCTCCTTTAAAAGAAACCTCAGACAAACCACATCCAACTGGATGAGCACCGACAGGGAGAAAATCCAGCTTATTTTTAGGGCAGCGCTATTTATAACAAGCCATTAGCAAAAATTCTAGTGGCCACACATTCAGGGCGGGGACCAGCTTCAGATCTGAGTCTTTGCTCTGAGCAAATCTCAGAGTCCCTAATCATAACTGTGTGTGTGTGGGAGGGGGGGAATGCTTGGGGTGGGAGAGGAGGAGAACCGTCCCCCCCCCCCCGAAAGCTTATTACTGTGGCTTTCAGGGGCAGCTTTTGTACGCGCACCCCCATTTTGGAAAAAAATAAGAGGAACAGTTAATTAGAAGCTAATGAGTCTAAATCTGCATGTGAAGCAGACAGCTTATTACTGGAAGCTTTAATTACAGTTTTACTAGAGAGAAACCAGAACAAAATTATACTGCCATAGAGGGCAAAAACGCCCTGCAAAGGTCCTTTGACTTAAAAAGTTGAGCTGCCACCTCTTCCCAACAACTAAGAACCCAGAAAGGCCCTGAGACGGTGGGGTATCACAGGGGGAGTCCAATTTTTGAGCCCCAAAGACCCAGGAGCCCCCAAATTACAAGACCCCGGCTCTCTCAGCCCTAACCCGTTCGTTGGCATCTGGAGCTCCAGAGAAAGTTATTTCCCAAGGCAGTTTTTTTTTTTCATAAAGAAGGAGGCAGAAGAGAGAATAACAGAATCACACAGATGGAAGGGAACGTGGAGGTCATCTAGTCCAGCCCCCTGCTCCAGAAGGAGATGTATAACAATTTGAGTCAGGTGGCTGCTCAAGTCTCTTTTTAAACACCTCCAGTGATGAAGCACCCGCAACTTCTGGAGGTGTTTCACTGGTTCATTGTTCTAATTATCAGGAAATTAGAACATATAATAATCGTGTTCAAAGGGACTTTGGAGGTCTTCTAGTCCAGCCCCCTGCTCAAGCAGGAGACCCTGGACCATCCCAGACCAATGGCTGTCCAGTCTCTTTTTGAAAACCTCTAGGGATGGAGCAGCCTATATATATACCCATATCTATATGGGCAATTCAAGGAATCTGGTCTCTTTCTCTTCCCCGTGGCTTGGAGTGACATGGAGGCTGCCTCTCCCTCTTGCCCTCCCCTCCTTGGCCACGCCTGGCTCATCTTTTGCTAACAAAAGCCCTGAGTCATTTTATGTCCCCCCACCCCCGTTGCAGGGGGTGGGCAGCTAAAATTGGTTGCTTTGAAGGAAGCCAAGCTCTGGGTGAAGGAGGGTGTGGGAACAAAGCAAGCCAGAAAGTCATGAATCGGCAATTTCTCCCTCCCAGCAACATCTGTGGCACGGAAAGGCCGGCTCTGCCACACTCCCTCCAGGCCCAGAAGGAGACAGTAGGCAGGGTGGGAGGGTGCCAGGAAGGGCTCTTGGAGCTCAGAGGCTTTGGGACTGCAACGGGTTGGGAGGTGGCACAATTCCTGGCGTGTGCCAAGGGCCCGGGGGGCAAAACCATTCAGGATTGGCAAAAGTGGACAGAGCAGAACTGGGAGGGCTTTTGCATTCAACCCCCCCAAGCACAGTCTGGTGTGTGCGTGTGTAGGCGTGCAAAGGGAGCCCTCGGTTGCAACTCTTGAACCCAGCATGCATTTGCACAGGAGAAACATATGAAGAACAGCTGCAGGATTTGCAGAACAGCTAGTTTAAAGAAAAGAAGAATTAGGGGCGACGTGATAGCAGTCTTCCAGTATTTGGGGGGGCTGCCCCAAAGAAGAGGGGGTCAAATTATTCTCCAAAGCACCAGAAGGCAGGACGAGAAGCAACGGGTGGAAACTAATCAAGGAGAGAAGCAAATATGAATATGTGCACAAGATACATGTACCCAGACGACACACAGTTGAATTGAGAAATGGATATGTTGTAAAATAAAATTTAAATTTAAAATTAAAAAAAAAAGGAGAGAAGCAACCTGGAACTAAGGAGAAACTTCCTAACAGTGAGGACAATTAACCAGTGGAACAGCTGGCCACTAGAAATTGTGGGTGCTCCATCACTGGAGGTTTTTAAGAAGGTTTTTAAGAAGATAGTCACTTCTGTGAAATATTATAGGTTCTCCTGCTTGAGCAGGGGCTGGACTAGAAGACCTCCAAGGTCCCTCGCAGCTCATTTATTCTATTGTAAACAAACCCTTTTGAAGGTTACAAAAATTGACAAGCTGACTGTCAACTTTCCAGTTGGCGAATGCAGAAAAAGGAACTCCTGGGATTCTTTTGCCAAGAGTATAAAACTTTACTGAAGAAATCACATGGGCGGCTCAGCAGAAGCGAAGAGAGCGCTGGGTTTCCCGCGCAAAAGCAAGCCTAGCTCACTCCCCTTTTTCCCGACGGGCCACCCACGTCCCATAACATCCCCCAATCGCTCCTGTCCATTTTGCTGTGGGAAACAGCCAGCCACGCTGGGACATCTGCTCGGTGCGTCCTTGGGATGCCAGCAATGTCCCACGGTGCCAATGGATGCTTGGATACCATTCTCCCACCTTTGCATTCTACACACACACACACACACACACACACACAGAGAGAGAGAGAGAGAGAGAGAGAGAGAGAGATTTTCAAGCTATGAGCAAAGGAAAAGATGTAAGTGAAAGTATGAACCAGTTTTGACAGTGACCCTTTAAAGTGGCTGCATCTTTTCCTGGGATATTGCAGAGGGTAGCTAGGCGAGGCCAGGAAAAGGAGCGCCTACTTTAAAGAGTTGCAGAAAAGTTTACAGATTTTATAGATTAAGGGACCTTGTAGGCCATCTAGTCCAACCCCCTCCCGCCCAAGCAGGAGACCGTACACCATTTCTGACAGATGGCGGTGCAGTCTCTTCTTGAAAGCCTCCAGGGATGAAGCTCCCACAACTTCCGAAGGCAACTTTTGTTCCACGGGTGGATTGTTCTCAGTCAGGAAAGGTGTTCCACCTGCATGGCTGTGTGGTGCAGGACTCGAACGTGGAGCCTCGCGCAGACCTGGCGAGCGGACTGGGGCTGGACGCGAAAGCAATTACCAGCCTCGCACGGCTTTATCTGCCTTTTGGGTGCCGAGTCCTCTCCAGCGTTGGAAGAGAGGTGGGATTTTTTTTTCCCCCCTTTTAAAGTGGAATATAATTATGACTGTCAGTGTCATCGTTGTCCCTGGCTGTCCTGGGTAACAATTGAATTACATTTGCCACTTCACTAAGCAACGCAGTTTGTCTTTTTATGCTGCTAATTTGCTCGAAGGGAAGAGGGGGTGGTGGTGGAAAACACATCGTGGACTTCCATGGAAGAAACAGAGAAGGCCGGGCGAGGTATCTGCCCAAGAGGCTCCCACACGGGCTGCCTTGAGCCGAGGAACAAGGACTGAGACGGGCAAAACCAGGAAGGGACGAACAGAAGATCAGCGTTGGAAGGGGCCTCGGTTGACTGTCCTCCTTGTCAGGACGTGGTTCCTTAGTTCTAGGTCTCTCCCGGGTTAGAACGAAGGGGAAATTTCCGGCACTAAGAACAACTAACCAGTGGAACAGAAGTTGTGGGTGCTTCATCACTGGGGTCTTTTCAGAAGAGACTGGACAGCCTTAAATGGGTCTCCTGCTTGAGCAGGGGGTTGGACTAGAAGACCTCCAAGGTCCCTTCCAACTCGGTTATTCTGTTAGTTCAGAGGTCTCCAAACTTGGCAACTTTAAGACATTTCGACTTCAACTCCCAGAATTCTGGGAGTTGAAGTCCACAAGTCTTAAAGTTGCCAAGTTTGGGGACTCCTGTGTTAGTAAAGAGAGATCCAACCTCGAACTATGGAAAATTTTCTTGACAGGGAGAACAATTAACCAGTGGAACAGCTGGCCACCAGAAGTTGTGGCTGCTCCATCACTGGGGTTTTTTTTAAGAAGAGACTGGACAGCCATTTGACTGAAGTGGTATAGACTCTCCTACTTAAGCCGGGGGTTGGACTAGATGACCTCCAAGGTCTCTTCCCATTCTGTCATTCTATGATTCTATCTATACTAATCTATTCTATGATTCTATTCTATATTATTTTTAATTTGCTTTTGTTTTATGACATACATCTCCCAGAGTCGCTGGTTGAGAGCGGTGCCACTGGCTAATAGAAATCAGGTCAATCCATCAATAAACCCACATTTTCCATCTGTGCCCGAAAACCGAAGAAGCGATGGATGGAAACTGATCAAGGAGAAATTCAACCTAGAACTAAGGAGACATTTCCTAACAAGGAGGACAATCAACCAGCAGAAGGGTTTCCTTTCAGAAGTTGTGGGTGCTCCAACACTGGAGATTTTAAAAGAAGAGACGGGACGGCCATTTGTCTGAAATGGTATAGGATTTCCTGCTTGAGCTGGGGGCTGGGCTGGATGACCTCCAAGGTCTCTTCCAGCTCTATTCTATTCTGTTCTGTTCTGTTCTATTCTGTTCTGTTCTGTTCTATTCCTTCCAATATCTATTCTATTCTGTTCTGTTCTGTTCTATTCTATTCTATTCCTTCCAATATTTATTCTCTTCTCTTCTCTTCTCTTCTCTTCTCTTCTCTTCTCTTCTCTTCTCTTCTCTTCTCTTCTCTTCCCTTCCCTTCCCTTCCCTTCCCTTCCCTTCCCTTCTCTTCTCCTCTCCTCTCCTCTCCTCTCTTCCTTCAATCCAATATCTATTCTATGCCATTCTGTTCTATTCTATTCTATTCTATTCTTCTGATTAAGGAATTCTGGGAGTTGAAGTCCACAGGTCCTAAAAGTTGCCAAAGTTGGCCACCGCTGCTCTAAGCCCTCCAAACAAACCAGGGCTCATACGGCCTGCTTGCTCGGAACATGTCAACCCCGAAAGTGGGTTAATCGAGGAAAACACATTCGCTGTTCTGTGCGAATGTGGCCACAGTGGGGGAAAAGGACAGGCCAAGCAGTGTAACGGGGATCAAGGAGAATCCCGGAGGATGTCAGTGTTTTTCGGTTGGGGGGGGAGGGCGGAGAGGAGGATGGCAGGACCCATAAGGCACCCCCTGAGAATGGAGAGGCCCCCCTCCTAAGCTTAAATACGTGGGGAAACTGCTTGCAGTTACATGGCAACAAGGGAACAAGCCAGGCATGGTATATGCATTAAACCGTACAGGGCTAAATTCAGCAATGGCATTTGGGTTGTTGCTTTTTTCTTCCGTCCACGTATTTTTAAATACTCTGTTCCTTTTCACAGGGGTTTCAAGCACTGCAATTTGCAAGATGTTCTTTTTGTAACGTGGAAGAAAAAAAAAGTGCAATCTGGCATGCTTGGCCAGAAAGCAGCCCAAGAGGGCCCATGGAGGACCTGGGTTCAACTCTATCTGCCAACTTCCAAAGCTTGCAGCCTGGTGCAATTTTTCAACCTGTAACACCTTGTGTCATGAATCTGAGGGGGAAGATGAACAGCTGACAGGGAGTGGGAGTGCGGCTCCCTTGGCGGTGGAGGAAACTGGGGAAGGGCAAAGTCCAGCTGGGCAGAGGAGGGGAGAGGGAGAACAAGGGAGATTGAGGGGAAATTGAGTTCAGAGGAAGACCCAGGTCCACCCCCTCTTCCTCCTAGGGCACGCAGGGAGGAATGGAGAAGAGAGCAACGTGGGTTGCATGGCTTTTGGGGAAGGAAAGGGCCCTGATTCCCTTCATTAACTGCACCTGGGAAGAGAGTTTAAAAGAGAGGCAGGCTGGGTGTGGCAGCAGCTGGGAGCAAACGTGAGTTTATCTTGTGCTGACTTCGCTTATCTATGTTCCTGGCGTCTTTCCAACTGTGTTGAATTACTACCATTCCTTCATGTCTGGAATTCCTGCTCCTGCCCTGCCGGATTAATGACCTCACCTTGCCTTGATTGGATTTAAGAGTTCCAGTTTTTGTTGTCCACAATTTGGTCTTAATTCTCTGCAGCCAAAGGCTGTTCCTGGGAGAGTTTTTCTCCAGCCCAGAAGGTAACCAGGACCTTGGGGTCAAGGTTGGAGCTAATAAAGGGACTCGTACTGCTTATCTGACTGGGTTGCCCTTGTGCCACGCCCCTTTGGGTCCTCACACCATGCCAGGTTACAGGGAGGAGGTGTCTCACTTGGCTACAAGTTACTAAAGCAGCAAAGAGAAGGGAAAAAAAGAATTGGCATGTTGTAGACATACAATAGACTAGACATCCTGGGGAACTCCCTGCCACTTGATTTCCATTCTAGAGCCCCAAATACAGTGGGGGGGGGGCATTGAATCTTTTGAGGTTGCCTTCAACAAGGAAGTTCCTTCTTTTTTCCACTTTTTGGTTTATTTATGGAAGAATAAAGCTGGGGCTGTGAATAAACTGGCAACCTCCGGGATCCCAAAAAGGCGACAACTGGCCAAGGCTTTCTTTGATCTTCCCCTACACAGAAGTTGACTAAAAAGGCTTTTCTTGACTTCACCCACCAGAATCGAGAGTACCTCTGAGTTTGGGCAGAGTGCACCCCACATCCCCAAGATGGCAAAGAGGGGAATTCTGTCCCCGTCTTCCTGCCAAACAGCCCCCTCTCAGGCACGTCACCTAAGCTGCCCGCCTGGCAGCTCTCGTTTCGGGGATTAAGCGGTTTGGTGCCAGTTGCCCGCTGGCTGAGCGTGGCAAGGCAAACAGAGGGAGCGGCAGGCACGGATGAATGGCAAGGCGAGCGGCTGCTGGCCAGTCTGGCGTGGCCGACCAGACCAGTGGCACAGGCCCAGCGGCCTTTCTGCTCAAAGCCTCTCGGCGGGGCTCAAAGTGCTGCTATGGAGGCTGCGAGGATCAGAATAGAATAGAATCATTCTAATTCTAATTCTATTCAACAGCTCTCAACTCTTGGTGGGGCCAAAATTGCAGCTATGGAGGCTGCGAGCATCAGAATAAAATAGAATAATTCTAATTCTAATTCTAATTAATTCTAATTAACTCTGATTGATTCTGATTCTGATTCTATTCAATGGCTCTCGACTTTCGGCAGGGCCCAAATTGCAGCGATGGAGGCTGCAGGGGCGGGATTTTATTTATTTTATGTATTTATTTGATTTGTCAATCGCTTACAAGATAATAGGTATAAGTATAAACATGAGTAAGAATTCAGGAAATAGGTACAAATAAATGGGGACAGTAGGAGAGGGACAATAGGCACAGTGGTGCACTTAAGCACGCCCCTTACAGACCTCTTAGAAACGGGTATTCTCTCCTTTCCTTTCTCTTCTCCCTCCATTCTTCTTTCTCCTTCCTTCCTTCCTTCCTTCCTTCCTTCCTTCCTTCCCTCCATTTCTCCCTTTGCTTCCACTCTTCCTTCCGTCCCTCCCTCCCTCCATGACATCCATACTCCTTCCTTCCTCCCTTCCTCCCTTCTTTGCTTCCTTCCTTCCATCCTTCCTTCCTTCCATCCTTCCTTCCTTCCCCTTCCCCGTTCTCCTTCCTTCCCCCTTCCTTCTTTTATTTTTTATTTTATTTATTTATTTGATTTGTCAATCGCTTACAAGATAATAGGTATAAGAATAAACATGAGTAAGAATACAGAAAATATGTACGAATAAATGGGGACAATAGAACAGGGACGGTAGGCACGATGGTACACTTATGCACGCCCCTTATTATTATTATAAATTATTATTATTATAAATTATTGTTATTTTAAATTAGGGAGGGGCAATGAGAACATCGTCTCTGGGGCCTGTTGGAAGCTCCCCCCCACCCCAGTTCCCCATCAGGAGGCCCAAGGCAGGTAGTCCTCGACTTACAGCCACATTGAGCCCCAGATTTCTGTTGCTAAGTGAGAAATTTGTGAAGTGGGAGTTGCTCCATGTTACAACTTTTCTTGCCACGATTGTTAAGCGCATCACTGCAGCTGTTAAATTCATAACGCTGTGACCGTCATAAATGTGAGTTGGTTCTCAAGCATCTGAATGTAAATCACGTGACCACGCCGATGCTGCAACGGCTCGTGTGAAAAATGGTCGCTTTTTTTCCAGGGCCGTTGTAACTTCGAACAGTCGCTCAGTGAACCGTTGTAAGTCAAGGACTACCTGTACAGGCCTTTCAAGGAGGAGGGGAGGGGAGGACTGTGGTGCTCTCTGAGCTGGGTGGTTTTCATGCAGGCGTTTTAATACTGAACTAGGTAACATCATCAGTGTTTGAAGGGATAATAAGCAGAGAACTGCTTATTCCCTTCTGGCACCGATGATGTTACCTAGTTGGGTAATGAAACGTCTGCAAGAAACAATCCAGCTCAGAGAGCACTGAGGACCTTACAATTATTCTCCTCCTCCTCTTCCTCTTCCTTGGCAAACCCCACTCCCTTCTGGCACTTGATGACGTTATCCAGGTGGGTTATGAAACGTCGGCAAGAAAACCACCAAGCTCAGAGAGCTGCAGGCGATTGGACTTGCTGTCCAATCAACCATGTTTAGCGTCTGAGATGCTAAACCTTCTCGCGCTTTCTCGCGCCTTCCGTATCTTCTCTCTCTGCAAGGCGACTCCTGCTCAGCTGGGAACGCTGCGTCTTGAACTCCAACAGGTGGGGAGGGGGCCGGATTAGGGAAGTCGGAGGACTGAGTCAACGCTTTGCCGTAGAGACTCAAAACTGGCAGAAAATGTGGATTATTTTTTTTTAAAAAAATATTTTTTTAAAGGAAAGTGTTGACAGAGTCATCCTTAGAACAAAAGAGAAGAAATCTCTGTAGAAATACTTATTTCCGCCATACACAACGTGCTCCGGTGACAAAGGGAAACTGTCACTTCGATGCCCAATTAGTCATTCCTAATGCCACATATATTTGGCTACAAGGCAGCTGAACGGAGGAAGGACGGCTGCTCGGCAAACGGGAAGAGTCACTGGCGTCAGCGTGAATTGACCGAGGGGAGAGGCGCTCGCAGGCCCAGCCAGATCTATCCTCCCACCTGAATGGAAGCCTCAGTCTGGCCTTTCAACCCAGCAAGGATGACATGATAAAGCTTCCCTCCCAGGGCGACGTTTTTCGTGGAAGGAGAGGCTAATTCAGGGTTTCTCAGCTTCAGAGGCTTTAAGACATCTGGACACGCTGCTGGGGGATTCTGGGAGTTGGAGTCCACTCACTTTAAAGTATGTTGCTTGGGGGATTCTGGGAATTGAAGCATGCTGGTGGGGGTGGGTGGGTGGGTGGGGGATTTGAAGTCCACCCCTCTTAAAGCACGCTGGCTGGGGCATTCTGGGAGTTGAAGTCCACCCATCTTAAAGCAGGCTGGCTGGGGATTCTGGGAGTTGAAGTCCACCCATCTTAAATCACGCTGGCTGGGGCATTCTGGGAGTTGAAGTCCACCCATCTTAAATCACGCTGGCTGGGGATTCTGGGAGCTGAAGTCCACTCACTTTAAAGTATGTTGCTTGGGGATTCTGGGAATTGAAGCATGCTGGTAAGGGGTGGGTGGGTGGGTGGGGATTTGAAGTCCACCCTCTTAAAGCAGGCTGGCTGGGGCATTCTGGGAGTTGAAGTCCACCCATCTTAAAGCAGGCTGGCTGGGGCATTCTGGGAGTTGAAGTCCACCCCTCTTAAAGCAGGCTGGCTGGGGGATTCTGGGAGTTGAAGTCCACCCATCTTAAATCACGCTGGCTGGGGAATTCTGGGAGTTGAAGTCCACCCACACAGAACAGAACAGAACAGTTGGAAGAGGTCTTCAAGTCCAACCTCCTGGTTAGGCAGGAAACCCTGGACCAGGGCTATCAAACTCGCGGCCCACGGGCCAGACGCGTCATGTGCTGGCCATGCCCATACCCGGTTTTGCAAAGGGAGGGGAAGTCGTGATACGTCACGTGACAACGCTGGGACGATGCAAGTTTGACACCCCTGCCCTAGAGCACCTCAGCCCAATGGCTGTCCAGTCTCTTCTTGGAAACCTCCAGTGATGGAGCGAGCGCCCACAACTTCTGGTGGCAAGTTGTTCCACTGGTGAATTGTTCTCGCTGTCAGGAAGCTTTCTCCTTAGTTCTAGGTCGCTTCTCCCCTGGATGAGTTCCCATCTGACTCTAACCCACGGGGCTCGGTTCAGGAAACCATGGTTAAATCATCCTGAGCTAAATACCTGGTGGGAGGTGGTTGTCCGTAATGGGCAACCTTGCTCAAGGCTGGCAAGTGGGAAAGAAAAAGCCCCAGGAAAGCAGAGAGAGGTTTGGCCGGTCGTCCCTTTCGCCTCCTTTGATCAATGAGCTGCCCTTTTCCCTATCCTGCCTCTAAACGACCCGCTTGGTCTCTGGGAAGCCGTCCTGAGGATCAAGGAGAGACAGCTGGGCTTATAAATCACGGGCCGGAAGCCCACCAGCCCCTTTCGAAGGGAGACGAGGTCCATAAATCTCCTGGAGGCTTCAGACATCCCCGTTGCCCTTTAAAGCTTCCAACTTTGCCAGTGTCTCCGTGACACGTGGGGTGTGCGGCCTCCCCACCCACCCCCCCCCGCAAACCACCAGAGCCCCCCACAACCACCGGGAAGAGGTGCTGCCAGCCGAGCTTGGCTAAAACCTCACCAACGGGGCTGCCCTCCCGGCTGCTGCTCTTTTGGTGTACCCCTCCCCTTTTCCACGGTGACCCCCCCAATTGATCTCTCCGTTGTGGTGCGAGGCCGGGTCGAGCTGTGCCAGACACGGCTGGCTTCCCCCGCAAGGCATCAACGCCAGGGAAGTCGGGAGGAAAAGGGTGAAGGAGAAGGGGAAGAGAGGAAAAGAGACGGTGGAGCTGATTTGTGGAGGGCAACGGGAGGCCAGAACAGCTGACGGCGAGGAGGGCTGGGGACGATGGGCTTCAAGTACTGTGCAGGTGGATGGGGCACCAGGTTGGGGGAAGGAGGCTGGCAGGAGTGAGGAGAAGGAGAGGGCACTGGAAGTGGCGGTCCAGGAGTGTGGAGGGGTTAAAATGGGTATTTTAAGGCTGGAGATGCACACGTGGGGTCCTCAAAACTCTCCCAACCTTGCAAAGTTCTTCCTTGGGGGAATCTGCAGGCTACAAAATACCCTGAAGGGGTTTGGGGAAGAGAGAGAGCTTTGGGGGCTCAGGAACTCACTTCTAACCCACATGTATCTCACTCTTCCTTTTAGGATGTGTCGACTAGGGGTTGCCAATCTTGGCAGCTTTAAGGCATGTGGAATTCAACTCCCCGAATTCCTCAGGGAACAAAGGAAGGAAGGAAGGAAGGAAGGAAGGAAGGAAGGAAGGAAGGAAGGAAGGAAGGAAGGACGGGAGGGAGGAAGGAAGGAAGGAAGGAAGGAAGGAAGGAAGGAAGGAAGGAAGGAAGGAAGGAAGGAAGGAAGGAAGGAAGGAAGGAAGGAAGGAAGGAAGGAGAAAAGAAAGGGAGGGAGGGAGGAAGGAAGGAAGAAGGAAGGAAGGGAGGGGAGGGAGAAAGGGAAGAGAAGGAGGGAGGGAGGGAGGAAAGAAGGAAGGAAGGAAAAAGAAAGGGAGGGAAGGACGGAAGCAGAGGGGAAAGAGAGACAAAAAGGGAGGAGGGAGGGAAGGAAGAAAGGAAGGAAGACAGGAATTTGTGGCACAGAAATCCAGCAGCTGTTTCTTCAGGCCTTCCAGAGTCAGGGGAACTCTGCAATCCCTTTTCAAGAAGGGGGGGTGGGGGTGGGGTCTTCCTCGGGGGGGGGGCTGATACCTTCCCCTGAGAGGAAGCCTCCCTGGAAACCAAATGGAAGAGCAAAAGGTGCCCCCACCCGCCCTCACACGTTAACAAAGCCCATCTTCCCCGTCCACATGAGGTGTTGGGCCAGAGACACGTCCCTCCGGCTGGCTGCCCCAGGCCTGCCCGGGGCTGTCTGTCTGGGGGCCCCTCCTGCCCCCCTCCCCCCAGGCCTTCTCTCCTCCATTACGAGACCCCCTTGAGAGGGCCCATTCCCCCCGTTCAGTGGGGAGGGGCGCTGCTCCGAGCGAGCGAAGAAGGAAGGCAAGAGCATCTTCTCAGCCTGCGCTTAATTGTCTCCTGAGGCAGCCGAGGCCAGACGAGACAGCAGCCTCCATTTTCACCCCCAGCCCTTCATTGTATCTCAGGGAAAAGACGCAACTAATTAAGTCGAAGCCACAACGAGGAGACGCACACCGGCCCCCAATCTCCCCCTCTCTCTCTCTCTCGACTCCAGAGATGGAGCCTCCCTCCCTCCCTCCCCTCCTCAGCCACATCTCTCCTGCCCACCTGACAAGGTGCCACCGCTCTGCAGAGAAACACACTCCCCACCCATCCTTACAGATGAACAGAGTTAGAAGGGACCTTGTAGGTCATCTAGTCCAACCCCCCCCACCCAAGCGGGAGACCCTACACCGTTTCTGACACATGGCAGTCCAGCCTCTTCTTGAAAGCTTCCAGGGATGAAGCATCCACAACTTCTGAAGGCAACTTCTGTTCCATAGGTTGATGGCTTAGATATTAATATTAACAGAGTTGGTAGGGACCTTTTAGGTCATCTAGTCCAACCCCCCACCCAAGCAAGAGACCTTGCACAATTTCAGACACATGGCAGTCCAGCCTCTTCTTGAAAGCCTCCAGGGATGAAGCTCCCACAACTTCAGAAGGCAACTTCTGTTCTGCTCTCACTGTCAGAAAATCTCTCCTTGAAATCTCTCTTGCTCTAACCGATGGGTTTCACTGCCCTTCAGTGCACAGCACGGAACCCGCCCCAGAGGGACTTCAACTTCCATCAGCCTTTGCGGCATGGCCAACACAAAAGGATTCTGGGAGCTGCCGCACCAAATGTTCGGTACTCCATGGTGCGGGCGGTCCTCGACTTACAACCATAATTTCTGCTGCTAAGCAAGAGTTACGTGAGTTTCATCCCATGTTATGACCTTGCTTGCCACAGTTGCTAAGTGAACCACTGCAGTTGTTAAAGTCAGCCGCACGGTCCTTAAGTGAATCTGGCTTCCCCAGTTGCCAAGTGCCTGACCACGGGGATACTGCAACGGTCGTAAGTGTGAAACACAGCCCTAAGCCACTTTTTTCCACTGCCGTTGAATGGTCACTAAATGAACTGTTGTAAGTCGAGGACTAACTAACTACGGGAGGAAGGAGAGGGGAAATGCTTGCAGCACCCCCATCTAATAAGGGGGAGCTTTAGCAAGCTATTCTTTTACTTTTCATTGGGGTCCTTTGGGGTCGGTTAAGAGGCAAAATATTCACTCCGAAGCCTGAATAAACCAGGTTGTTGTTGTTGTTGTTTTCATTTGGGGAATTCAATAATTGAACTGAATTACCAAATCCTGATAAGGTCTGGAAGGTAATGAAACTTGTATATGCAATTATTTGCAGATAAATAACGATACCAAAGGGCCCCCGGAGGAGACCAGAAAGGCAAGCAAAGGAAATGGAAGGAGAATCAATGGAAACTTCCATTAATAGGCATCAAACCAACAAGGTTAATCGGGTAAACCATGTTAGATGAACCAGTCAACCAGTGCAATCAATCCAACATTACCTGCCATGAGGTGTAAGGCAGCTCTGTGTTCAAAGAGAATACGGGGCTACTACGGGTGGTCCTTGGCTTACAACAACAGGTCATTTAGTGGCTGTTTGAAGTCACAACGCAACTGGAAAATGTGACTTACGACCACTTTTCACACTTAACGACCGCTGCAGCATCCCAATGGTCACGTGATCCAAAATCAGATGCTGGGCAACTGGTTCATACTTATGACAGTCGCATTGTCTCAAGGTCACATGATCCCCTTTTGTGACCTTCTGAAAGGCAGTCAATGGGGAAGCCGGATTCGCTTAACAACCGGCTTACTAATTGAACAACTGCAGTGATTCACTTAACAGGTGTGACAGGAAAGGTCGTAAAATGGGGTGAAATTCATTTAACAAATATCTCGCTTAGCAACAAAAATTTGGGGCTCAGTTGTGGTCTTAAGTCAAGGACTCGCCCTATTTAGTCTTGGGTGACTGAACGGTTCACAAGATTCTTTGTCAACCCCTCCAAATCTCTAATTCAGAGGCATCCTTCCACCTGTCGCTGTTTCTCAAAATCCATCTTTCCAGTTATATGTAGAAGAGAAAAGAAAAGAATATAGAGTAGAATAGAATATAGAATAGAATATAGAATAGAATAGAATAGAATAGAATAGAATAGAATAGAATAGAATAGAATAGAATAGAATAGAATAGAATAGAATACAGAGTAAAATAGAATAAATATAGAATGGAATATAGAATAAAATAGAATAGAATATAGAGTAAAATAGAATATAGAATAGAATAGAATAAATATAGAGTAAAATAGAATAAATATAGAATAGAATATAGAATAAAATAGAACATAGAATAAAATAGAATAAATATAGAGTAAAATAGAATATAGAATAGAATATAGAATAGAATAGAATAGAATAGAATAGAATAGAATAGAATAGAATAGAATAGAATATAGAGTAAAATAGAATAAATATAGAATATAGAATAAAATAGAATAGAATATAGAATAAAATAGAATATAGGGTAAAATAGAATAAATATAGAGTAAAAGAATATAGAATAGAATAGAATATAGAGTAAAATAGAATAAATATAGAATGGAATATAGAATAAAATAGAATATAGAATAAAATAGAATAAATATAGAGTAAAATAGAATATGGAATAGAATAGAATAGAATAGAATAGAATAGGATAGAATAGAATAGAATAGAATAGAATATAGAGTAAAATAAATAAATATAGAATATAGAATAAAATAGAATAGAATATAAAATAAAATAAATATAGGGTAAAATAGAATAAATATAGAGTAATATAGAATAGAATAGAATAGAATAGAATAGAATAGAATAGAATAGAATATAGAGTAAAATAGAATAAATATAGAATATAGAATAAAATAGAATAAATATAGAGTAAAATAGAATATAGAATAGAATATAGAATAGAATAGAATAGAATAGAGTAGAATACAGAGTAAAATAGAATAAATATAGAATGGAATATAGAATGAAATAGAATAGAATATAGAGTAAAA